>NC_023756.2:807323-1107323 GCF_000499845.2 Phaseolus vulgaris | reverse complement strand
CACATGTCTTCAAAGGTTGTCTATTGAACATTTGGAGGTGGAGTGTTTTCCCGATGAAGTTTTGCTGCCACGCTCTCTCACCTCTCTACAAATCTATGATCTGCCACCTCTCCTTTCTCACACTTCAACAGGTTCGTATTCTCCACAATATCTTTGTTCCTTTTCGATTACAATTTTCTTAGTTGCAAACGGTAAACCTAGAATTGCCATTTTCCAAACAAGAGCAGCACATGTTATACTTAAACTCATGATATGTATTAAAGGAGGATGGCTCAGTTACGTTTTTCATCAATCAATTACTTTTCTTTTATTCTTATTTTCCTGCAAAATTATTTCAATTGTTCTGTTGAAATTAAATTCCAACCAAATGTGTTTCCTAATTTTAGAGTACTACGAAAATCGTGAAGGTGGTTTGGCATTTGGCATCCATTCCGAACAGAGTATTCTGTGTTCTTATTTCATGTTACTACAGTTTCTGACAAACAAATGAACTTAAACTTAATAAGAGATCATTGGAACTAAATGATCCAAAATATGAAGTTATGGGTTTTGAGTGGAGGAAAGATGAATGGAAACTGCAGTGGACATAAAGGACATTCTGTATCTAAGGAACTTGTAATTGAAATTTAAAAGTATTTTTAAACCACTTTTTTCTTTATTAAAAAGCTCTTGTGATATTCCATCAAGATATTTAAACATTAAAAGAAGTTTTATGGGGTTCAATCAACACTGAGTAATAGTAATAGAAATAGCTTGAATATTGTTCAGAATGAGTCTTAAGCTGCCAAACCCTCATGAAGTTCTTTGGTGACAACCAAACTGCTATGCATAATGAACCTAAACTGAGAAAATTTCAGTAATATTTTTAAAACAGGGTCTAATATGTAAGGCCATGCATCCATCCATTTTAGTGTTCACCCACACAACCTTGTAATGGTCCAATTTTAGTTTCCTTAATATTCTGATCTTGAGACTCAAATTCATATTTTCAACTTTTTCCTGCTGAGACTGATCTCATAGTTTTCTGTTTGTATTCAAGAGTACTAAGATTCAATATCTTGAAAAAAGAGAAGCAAATAAATGTAACACTACTGCCCATTAGAAAAACAACTTTATACTCAATTGGTTCAGTAGTGTGAGTTATTGAAAACCTTCTGCTACTTGTGTTCAATTCCTACCATTAGAAAAAAAATCACATTTAGCCCTCAGTAAGATAAAACACAACTTGAGATATTTTATAAATTATTTGATTCATACACTGCTAGTTAGTTCATTTAATGCATGACTTCGACTAAATAATATAAATACCTGGGATTAGAAATATCTTAATTTTAATTACTATTTTAAAGCATCTTTTATACGATACTTTTGGCAATATGATGGTAGTCTTTCTCAGATAATTAACAAATATTCCAACATTGATAGATAAAGAGTGTGTTTGGTTCTGGTGACATGCCTTCAGCTTTTGGACTTACCCAGTTGTGAAAATTCCCATGATCCATTACGACTTCCTTCAAGAAATAGTGATCGATGGTTGTGACTTGAATATTCAGAAAGTGGATGTGGACACTAAAAATTGTGAAGTGCAGAAGTTCTAGCATGTGGCGTTTATTCTCCAAAGATTACTCTGTAGTTGGAAGGTATGGTTCCATCCATCACCATCCTTTAGCTTGGTATTCCAGAAAATTTATTTTCTTGTCCACACTTATTCATCTTTCTTCTTAATCCATGCTTGGTGCGTTAAATTAATAAAGTTTCTGACAAAGAAAACAAACTTAATAGAATGCAGTTAAAATATTCAATCAAACTTAATAGAATGTTCAACTAATCGCTCTAGACATCTTCTATCAAGTTGTTTCTGCAAAACTTTGTCTGAAGGTACAAAATTTTATTAATTATTAAAATTGCTTCTGTCTGAATTAAAGAATATTTCCTCTATATAAAATGTTAACTTCAGAAGCAATTTAGAAACATGAATGGAAACTGCAGTGGACATAAGGGACATTCTGTATCTAAGGAACTTGTAATTGGAATTTAAAAGGCATGTGTTTAAGATTGTATAGCTCAGCAGGCATGTGTTAATTACAATAAATGTGTTAATTACAATAAATGTGCGTTAAATTAATAAAGTTTCTGACAAAGAAAACAAACTTAATAGAATGCAGTTATTCACACCAGTTCAGTTTTCATGTTCTTGATTATTTTTGAATGAAAATACAGGTTCATGATATATTGAAAAGGCTGTCCATGATAAAATGAAGCTAGGGGTATTGACTGGAGACAAGATGAAAGGAAATCACTGAGAACATTGGGTACATTAAGAATGGCTTCTTCTGAATTCTGTTTCCAAGGAACTTGTATTGAATATAAACTAGTTTTATTTTCCTTTTCCTTTTACAGCTATGCTTTTGGTTTACTTTTAGATAAGACATTAAACAAATAGTGATCACTCTTCATTCTTGAGATATCCTGCCATTGTATAACAAGGGAGAAGGAGTGTCCAGCAAAGGTAAACTTGGAAGTTATTTCCAAATAATTTGTTCTCTCTGCTTTATATGTTTACACAATGATTGCTTAGGCCTCTCTTGAAATCATTAAGGGATTTGGCAAATAAATTTTTTGAAACAGAGTTCTAATATAAATAAAGGAAGTCCTTCAATTATTCTCTGAACATGATTTTGGAGAGGTCCTTTCTGAGTATGCTACAAATCATACTGTGCTTCTGTCAAACATAGTCATTGCTTGAGGTATCAAAAAATTATAATCACATCAGCCAAAACACAAAATATGTAGTACAGGGTCAGGGGAGACAACATTCTCTATCAGTGATGGGGCAAATTGTGTTGGCATCAGTGGTGTTGAAAGAATTCATGTCTAAAGATTCACTTGATTATACCTATGTGGTCTATGCTTTTACCTTCCTTTAAAAAGATTAGCGTTCTCTGAATTCACAACAAATGAAGAAATTTAGGATTTTAATTCTATCTATGGAAGTATTTTGAAGAGCTTATTGGAAGTTTATTTGAGCTTATGACTCGTATAATCTCTATTATTTCAATAAGCTTCTTAGATAACCTTTTTCTAAAGAACTCCTTTTAGCTTATTCCATTATGTTCAATGCTCAAATTTAGAGAACAAGAATAACTTATTGTTTTCATGAACACATACTTAAGCTACCTTTTCCACACTCACATGTGATATTTTTTCTGTGTTATTTAACATGTGGTCCTAAAATGTGAACAGGACTTGGTGTATTATGTTAAATTATGAAGAAATTGAATTGTAGATAATCAACCAACCTGTGAAACCCCTACATTTGCACCTGAGGTTATTGGTAAAGTTATCAGTACAGAATCTAACTGTTAGAAGTGCCTGTGCTACTCCATCATTTTCATCAACTGTTTCTCTTTTATTTTCTTCTTTTCTTTGATAGAACCTTGGTCTGCAATAAAAGTTTAAAGACTATCAACAGCAACAAGGTCCATCATATGCTTATCCAATCCACAATCCAATGCTAATGTATCGATGATGTGTTGACTTGTCTTTTGTTAGGTTTTGATTTTAAATTAATGATTTTATTGGAAGACAAGAAGCTTTACTAATCAATCATTCATACTATCGCTTTTTACAGTATCCTTTTCTATATCTGGAGGGAGTAGAAGAGACCCTCTTTAGAGATCTTACTCTTGACCACTGTTTTTGTCTTGAATCAAGCCTTGAGAAGAGAGAGTAAGGTGGCTGTTTTTGAAATACTTATGGTCACAGTGTGTTGTGTGGAGTGTGATATTATAAGTCTTTCCAAAGTCTGTTCTACCCATGTGTCAAGATATGATGAAGAGAAAACAAGTACAAGGGTTTGAAGTTGGATTATGAGAGGATGAGTTACCTAAACAAGTCCAGGGAAAACTACATCTGATAGAGAGATTGAAGCAATGGGAGTTGTGAAATGTAAATGCTTCTAAGCATCCATTCTTAGAACTTGAAATTGTACATGCTTTCTTACTGAGGTAGGAAATAGCATTCAAGTTGTTTGTGAGCATTTCATGTAACTTCTATTTTTTATTTCTTTTGTTTCCATCTGTGTTGCGTAATCAGGAGAATTATTCTCTAATTAAGTGTAGATTTCATTCTCTATTTATTAGGACAGTTTTGTTAGTGATTTATTTTGATTTGATTTGTACAGCTGTAATCACATATTATTTCTTGCTTTCATTATTTAATAGTTCTTTCCTTAATTAGGTTGTAATTTTATAAATTGAGACTGTAATCACATTTGTAAATTATCTCAAAAAATATATTTTATCTATTTCTTTCAATTTGGTATCAGAGCTCCTGATCTTGGAGACTATGCTTCTGCAATCTTTTTTTTAGCATCCTTCATTGTTGAAGTTATTTTTCTGAGCAGCCTTCATTGCTGCAATTCTTTTTTTTTTTTGCAGCTTTAATTGCTGCAAACTTTTTTTCCTTCCCTTTTCTCCATTGACCACCACCTTGCACCATTGAACTTTACTGCCACCGCCATTGACTGCCGAAAACTTGAAGGGTAGAGAGGCACTAGATAGCAAAGCTAAACCTATCTCAATAATATGTATATGTTTTCTTTCATTTTGCTAATGTATGTGAGGGCAGATTAACCTATGATGTATTCTGTTATTATTTAGTTATGATGCAAGAGCAAGAAATTCTTTAACATAATCTGTTTGTAAGCTTTTTAAAGTGTAATCAGTTTGTTGTTAGCAAAAAGTTTAAACGATACGAATTTAAACCACTTAAAAAAAAATTGAGTAATACCGAGATCCATTAGACTAATTGTATGGAAAAAAAACTCCATATATCAACAAAAACAAACTCAAAATGACAAAAATAAATAATTTCAGAATTATGAAAAAACAATTGATGATATTTAGAAACAATAGAATCTTAAAAAAAAAAATAGAGCTTTTAATACATGGAACTTTGCACAGTTTTATTATTCTAGTCGTCACAGTATTATATTATGCCAAAGTTTTAAAAATATTCTTCGACATTTTTATAGTAACTTCTTCCCAAAATTTGTCAAAATGCAAAATGTTTTGAGGTGCTGGTAAAATCTTTTTATATCTTTAATATCGCCATCAATAGAACACTATCTTTCCACTCCCAAAAACATATCCTATTTATTTAAGAATAAATATCCTGCTTTATAAGACCCTTTAAGTATCCCACCATCTTATTTCATTCTGTCCCTATATACACAAGTTCTAAAAAACACCTCATACGTTACAAACGGTAACTAATTAAGCTAGCCTGGAAATTCATAAACAAAGTATAAATATTATAAAATAAAATCGAACAACATACATTAAGAAACAAATCGGATCATTAACAAAAATAACGTAGACATTATAAGATGAGTAATTTTTTTTAATAAACTCAAACAAAGTTATCAATATAACAAAATACTCTAAAATCACGAAAAACTATATAATTAATTACTAAAGCAAACAAAAACTTGTTTGCATATATAGTATTTTAATCACACTATTACACACTGAAAACACCACAGCAATATTCAAATAATGTTGAAAGATAACATTATTCAATAACTTAGAAGATAATCTTAAATTGTAGCTAACAACCACAACTATTCTTCCAAGATCGCATATCAAAATTTCATCCAAATTTCATATCTAATTACTATCCACCTAAAAAAATAAAAAATAAAAAATAAAAATAAAAATATCTAATTGCTATCCACTTTAGAGTTAGTCAATGGAGCAATATTAAAAAAATTATGACAATTTTAAAATAAAAGTAAAACCAATTTAAGATCTTTCAAAATAATAAAATTAAAAAAATATAAATAAAGAGATAAAAATATTGAACCAAATTGAAAAAAGGTGATAAATGAAGAGACAAAGAAAGACCAATAAGCCAAATCTTGGTTAATTCACAATAACTGCTGCATATACTAAACTGGCTTAATTATCTCATGAGATACCCAATTATTTGTTTATGGACGTGCATCCTTACATGGGTGCAAACAACATATGAAAGTACCTGTGTGAATTTTTTCAGCGCAATTCGAAAAATAGGGCGAAATTTCACGTGTTTTGGTAGAGGATAGCCTTGGTTTGCCAAAAATTTCTGAAAAATTCTCCCATAATAGTTTTTTCCTGAAATTCCACGTAAGAATCTCCACTGAATTTGGTACCAAACGCGACAAATTTAAGGTCAAACGGATGAGTATTCAGCAACGAAAAAAATCAAACAGTTTCACACACAAACGAACCTTCCTTTCTGCCCTGGCAGTGATGAATAAAAAATTTATTGCCAATCTTGTGGGACGAATCTGGAGCTCAAGTCTCAGCCAAAACTCAATAGACACAGTGACGAACGTGTGTAAAAATTTCAGACCAAAATAGCCAAGCAGTAAGGCGTAGTAAGTCCCAGACCGAGAGTGAACAAAACTGGTTTTCCGAAAACAGAGCGTCCTGGCTTTTCTCCCTCGTATCTTCTTTTTGTGTTTTGTTTATGGACATGCCTCCTTACCTGGGCTAAAAAACATATGAAAGTACCTGTGTGATATTATTCAGCGTAATACGGACGCAGACTAAAATTTCGGAAAGTAGGGCGAAATTTTACGAGTTTTGATAGAGGATAGCCTTGGTTTGCCCAAAATTTATGAAAAATATTTCCGAAATAGTTTTTTCCTAAAATTCCACGTAAGAATCTCCACTGAATTTGAGACAAAACGCGACAAATTTCAGGTCAAACGGATGAGTATTCACCCACGAAAAAAATCAAACAGTTTCACACACAAACGAACCTTCCTTTCAGCCCTGGCAGTGATGAGTAAAAAATTTATTGCACATCCTGTGGGACGAATCTGGGGCTCAAATCTCAGCCAAAACACAGTAGGCACAGGGACGAGCGTCTGGTAAATATTTCAGACCAGATGACCCGGGGAGTAGGGCGTAGTAAGTACCAGACCGAGAGTGAACAAAACTGGTTTTCCGAAAACAGAGCGTCCTGGATTTTCTCCCCCATATCTTGTTTTTGTGATTTGTTTATGGACGTGCCTCCTTACCTGGGCCAAACAACATACGAAAGTACATGTTTGAATTTTTTCAGCGCAATACAGACCCAGACTAAAATTTTGGAAAGTAGGGCGAAATTTCACGAGTTTTGGTGGAGGATAGCATTGGTTTGCCCAAAATTTCTGAAAAATTCTCCCGGAATAGTTTTTTCCTGAAATTCCACGAAAGAATCTCCACTGAATTTGGGACAAAACGCGACAAATTTTAGGTCAAACGGATGAGTATTCACCCACGAAAAAAATCAAAAAGTTTCACACACAAACGAACCTTCCTTTCAGTCCTGGCAAAGATGAATAAAAAATATATTGCATATCTTGTGGGACGAATCTGGGGCTCAAATCTCATCCAAAACTCAGTAGACACAATGACGAATGTCCGGTAAAAATTTCAGACTAGATGACACGGGGAGTAGGGCGTAGTAAGTCCCAGACCGAGAGTGAACAAAACTGGTTTTCCGAAAGCAGAGCGTCCTGGCTTTTCTCCCCCGTATCTTCTTTTTGTGATTTGTTTATGGACGTGCCTCCTTACCTGGGCGGAAACAACATACGAAAGTACCTGTGTGAATTTTTTCTGGGCAATACGGACCCAGACTAAAATTTGCGAAACTAGTGCGCAAATTCACGAGTTTTGGTAGAGGATAGCCTTGGTTTGCCCAAAATTTCTGAAAAATTCTACCGGAATAGTTTTTTCCTGAAAATCCACGTAAGAATCTCTACTGAATTTGGGACAAAACGCGACAAAATTCAGGTCAAACGGATGAGTATTCACCTAAGAAAAAAATCAAACAGTTTCACACACAAACAAACCTTCCTTTCAGCTCTGGCAGTGATGAATATAAAATTTATTGCACATCTTGTGGGACGAATCTGGGGCTCAAATCTCAGCCAAAACTCAGTAGACACAGTGACGAATGTCTGGTAAAATTTCAGACCAGATGACCTGGGGAGTAGGGCGTAGTAAGTCCCAGACCGAGAGTGAACAAAACTGGTTTTCCGAAAACAGAGTGTCCTGGCTTTTCTCCCCCGTATCTTCTTTTTGTGATTTGTTTATGGACGTGCCTCCTTACCTGGGAGCAAACAACATACGAAAGTACCTGTGTGAATTTTTTCAGCGCAATACGGACCCAGACTAAAATTTCGAAAAGTAGGGCAAAATTTCACGAGTTTTGGTGGAGGATAGCCTTGGTTTGCCCAAAATTTCTGAAAAATTCTCCCGAAATAGTTTTTTCCTGAAATTCCACGTAAGAATCTCCACTGAATTTGGGACAAAACGCGACAAATTTCAGGTCAACCGGATGAGTATTCACACACGAAAAAAATCAAACAGTTTCACACACAAACGAACCTCCTTTCAGCCCTGGC
This sequence comes from Phaseolus vulgaris, assembly GCF_000499845.2. Lineage (NCBI taxonomy): Eukaryota > Viridiplantae > Streptophyta > Magnoliopsida > Fabales > Fabaceae > Phaseolus > Phaseolus vulgaris. Next base: position 1,098,883 of record NC_023756.2, on the reverse strand, counting down.
AGTGATGAATAAAAAATTTATTGCACATCTTTGGGACGAATCTGGGGCTCAAATCTCAGCCAAAACACAGTAGGCACAGGGACGAGCGTCTGGTAAAAATTTCAGACCAGATGACCCGGGGAGTAGGGCGTAGTAAGAACCAGACCGAGAGTGAACAAAATTGCTTTTCCGAAAACAGAGCGTCCTGGATTTTCTCCCCCATATCTTGTTTTTGTCATTTGTTTATGGACGTGCCTCCTTACCTGGGCGCAAAAAACATACGAAAGTACATGTGTGAATTTTTTCAGCGCAATACGGACCCAGACTAAAATTTCAAAAAGTAGGGCGAAAATTCACGAGTTTTGGTGGAGGATAGCCTTGGTTTGCCCAAAATTTCTGAAAAATTCTCCCGGAATAGTTTTTTCCTGAAATTCCACGTAAGAATCTCCACTGAATTTGGGACAAAACGCGACAAATTTTAGGCCAAACGGATGAGTATTCACCCATGAAAAAAATCAAACAGTTTCAGACACAAACGAACCTTCCTTTCAGCCCTGGCAGTGATGAATAAAAAATTTATTGAACATCTTGTGGGATGAATCTGGGCTCAAATCTCAGCCAAAACTCAGTAGACACAGTGACGAACGTCTGGTAAATATTTCAGACCAGATGACCTAGGGAGTTGGGCGTAGTAAGTCCCAGACCGAGAGGAACAAAACTGGTTTTCCGAAAACAGAGCGTCCTGGCTTTTCTCCCCCGTATCTTCTTTTTGTGATTTCTTTATGGACGTGCCTCCTTACCTGGGCACAAACATCATACGAAAGTACCTGTGTGAATTTTTTCAGCACAATACGGACCCAGACTAAAATTTGCAAAAGTACGGCGAAATTTCACGAGTTTTGGTGGAGGATATCCTTGGTTTGCCCAAAATTTCTGAAAAATTCTCCCAGAATAGTTTTTTCCTGAAATTCCACGTAAGGATCTCCACTGAATTTGGGACAAAAGGCGATAAATTTCAGGTCAAACGGATGAGTATTCACCCACGAAAAAAATCAAACAGTTTCACACACAAACGAACCTTCCTTTCAGCCCTGGCAGTGATGAATTTAAAATTTATTGAACATCTTGTGGAACGAATCTGGGCTCAAATCTCAGCCAAAACTCAGTAGACACAGTGACGAACGTCTGGTAAAAATTTCAGACCAGATGACCTAGGGAGTTGGGCGTAGTAAGTCCCAGACCGAAAGTGAACAAAACTGGTTTTCCGAAAACAGAGCGTCCTGGCTTTTCTCCCCCGTATCTTCTTTTTGTGATTTGTTTATGGACATGCCTCCTTACCTGGGCGCAAAAAACATACGAAAGTACCTGTGTAAATTTTATCATCGCAATACGGACCCAGACTAAAATTTCGAAAAGTAGGGTGAAATTTCACGAGTTTTGGTGGAGGATACCCTTGGTTTGCCCAAAATTTCTGAAAAATTCTACCGGAATAGTTTTTTCCTGAAATTCCACGTAAGAATCTCCACTGAATTTGGGACAAAACGCAACAAATTTCAGGAGAAACGGATGAGTATTCACCCACGAAAAAAATCAAACAGTTTCACACACAAACGAACCTCGGCCCTGGCAATGATGAATAATAAATTTATTGCACATCTTGTGGGACGAATATGGAGCTCAAATCTCAGCCAAAACTCATTAGACACAGTGACGAACGTCTGGTAAAAATTTCAGACCAAATGACCCGGGGAGTAGGGCGTAGTAAGACCCAGACCGAGAGCGAACAAAACTGGTTTTCCAAAAACAGAGCGTCCTGGCTTTTCTCCCCCGTATCTTCTTTTTGTGATTTGTTTATGCACGTGCCTCCTTACCTGGGCGCAAACAACATACGAAAGTACCTGTTTGAATTTATTCAGCGCAATACAAACCTGGACTAAAATTTCCAAAATTACTGCGAAATTTCACGAGTTATGATAAAGGATAGCCTTGGTTTGACAAAAATTTCTGAAAAATTCTCCCGAAATAGTTTTTTTCTGAAATTCCACGTAAGAATCTCCACTGAATTTGGGACAAAACGTGACAAATTTCAGGTCAAACGGATGAGTATTCACCCACGAAAAAAAGCAAACAGTTTCACACACAAACGAACCTTCCTTTCCGCCCTGGCAGTGATGAATAAAAAATTTATTGAACATCTTGTGGGATGAATCTGGGCTCAAATCTCAGCCCAAACTCAGTAGACACAGTGACGAACGTCTGGTAAAAATTTCAGACCAGATGACCTAGGGAGTTGGGCGTAGTAAGTCCCAGACCGAAAGTGAACAAAACTGGTTTTCCGAAAACAGAGCGTCCTGGCTTTTCTCCCCCGTATCTTCTTTTTGTGATTTGTTTATGGACATGCCTCTTTACCTGGGCGCAAAAAACATACGAAAGTACTTGTGTGAATTTTATCATCGCAATACGGACCCAGACTAAAATTTCGAAAAGTAGGGCAAAATTTTACGAGTTTTGGTGGAGGATACCCTTGGTTTGCCCAAAATTTCTAAAAAATTCTCCCAGAATAGTTTTTTCCTGAAATTCCACGTAAGAATCTCCACTGAATTTGGGACAAAACGCGACAAATTTCAGGAGAAACGGATGAGTATTCACCCACGAAAAAAATCAAACAGTTTCACACACAAACGAACCTTCCTTTCGGCCCTGGCAATGATGAATAATAAATTTATTGCACATCTTGTGGGACGAATCTGGAGCTCAAATCTCAGCCAAAACTCATTAGACACAGTGACGAACGTCTGGTAAAAATTTCAGACCAAATGACCCGGGGAGTAGGGCGTAGTAAGACCCAGACCGAGAGCGAACAAAACTGGTTTTCCAAAAACAGAGCGTCCTGGCTTTTCTCCCCCGTATCTTCTTTTTGTGATTTGTTTATGCACGTGCCTCCTCACCTGGGCGCAAACAACATACGAAAGTACCTGTGTGAATTTATTCAGCGCAATACAAACCTGGACTAAAATTTCCAAAATTACTGCGAAATTGCACGAGTTATGATAAAGGATAGCCTTGGTTTGACAAAAATTTCTGAAAAATTCTCCCGAAATAGTTTTTTCCTGAAATTCCACGTAAGAATCTCCACTGAATTTGGGACAAAACGTGACAAATTTCAGGTCAAACGGATGAGTATTCACCCACGAAAAAAAGTAAACAGTTTCACACACAAACGAACCTTCCTTTCCGCCCTGGCAGTGATGAATAAAAAATTTATTGAACATCTTGTGGGATGAATCTGGGCTCAAATCTCAGCCCAAACTCAGTAGACACAGTGACGAACGTCTGGTAAAAATTTCAGACCAGATGACCTAGGGAGTTGGGCGTAGTAAGTCCCAGACCGAAAGTGAACAAAACTGGTTTTCCGAAAACAGAGCGTCCTGGCTTTTCTCCCCCGTATCTTCTTTTTGTGATTTGTTTATGGACATGCCTCTTTACCTGGGCGCAAAAAACATACGAAAGTACTTGTGTGAATTTTATCATCGCAATACGGACCCAGACTAAAATTTCGAAAAGTAGGGCAAAATTTTACGAGTTTTGGTGGAGGATACCCTTGGTTTGCCCAAAATTTCTGAAAAATTCTCCCAGAATAGTTTTTTCCTGAAATTCCACGTAAGAATCTCCACTGAATTTGGGACAAAACGAGACAAATTTCAGGAGAAACGGATGAGTATTCACCCACGAAAAAAATCAAACAGTTCCACACACAAACGAACCTTCCTTTCGGCCCTGGCAATGATGAATAATAAATTTATTGCACATCTTGTGGGACGAATCTGGAGCTCAAATCTCAGCTAAAACTCATTAGACACAGTGACGAACGTCTGGTAAAAATTTCAGACCAGATGACCTAGGGAGTTGGGCGTAGTAAGTCCTAGACCGAAAGTGAACAAAACTGGTTTTCCGAAAACAGAGCGTCCTGGCTTTTCCCCCCCGTATCTTCTTTTTGTGATTTGTTTATGCACGTGCCTCCTTAGCTGGGCGCAAACAACATACGAAAGTACCTGTGTGAATTTATTCAGCGCAATACAAACCTGGACTAGAATTTCCAAAACTACTGCGAAATTTCACGAGTTATGATAAAGGATAGCCTTGGTTTGACCAAAATTTCTGAAAAATTCTCCCGAAATATTTTTTTCCTGAAATTCCACGTAAGAATCTCCACTGAATTTGGGACAAAACGTGACAAATTTCAGGTCAAACGGATGAGTATTCACCCACGAAAAAAAGCAAACAGTTTCACGCACAAACGAACCTTCCTTTCAACCCTCGCAGTGATGAATAAAAAATTTATTGCACATCTTGTGGGACGAATCTGGGGCTCAAATCTCAGCCAAAACTCAGTAGACAAAGCGACGAACGTCTGGTAAAATTTCATACCAGATGACCCAGGGAGTAGGACGTAGTAAGTCCCATACCGAGAGTGAACAAAACTGGTTTTCCGAAAACAGAGCGTCCTGGCTTTTTCCCTCGTATCTTTTTTTTGTGATTTGTTTATGGACGTGCCTCCTTACCTGGGCGCAAACAACATACGAAAGTACCTGTGTGAATTTTTTCAGCGCAATACGGATGCAGACTAAAATTTCGAAAAGTACGGCGAAATTTCACGAGTTTTGGTGGAGGATATCCTTGGTTTGCCCAAAATTTCTGAAAAATTCTCCCGGAATAGTTTTTTCCTGAAATTCCACGTAAGAATCTCCACTGAATTTGGGACAAAACGCGACAAATTTCAGGTCAAACGGATGAGTATTCACCCAAGAAAAAAATCAAACAGTTTCACACACAAACGAACCTTCCTTTCAGCCCTGGCAGTGATGAATAAAAAATTTATTGAACATCTTGTGGGATGAATCTGGGCTCAAATCTCAGCCAAAACTCAGTACACACAGTGACAAACGTCTGGTAAAAATTTCAGACCAGATGACCTAGGGAGTTGGGCGTAGTAAGTCCCAGACCGAAAGTGAACAAAACTGGTTTTCCGAAAACAGAGCGTCCTGGCTTTTCTCTCCCGTATCTTCTTTTTGTGATTTGTTTATGAACATGCCTCCTTACCTGGGCGCAAAAAACATACGAAAGTACCTGTGTGAATTTTATCATCGCAATACGGACCCAGACTAAAATTTCGAAAAGTAGGGCGAAATTTCACGAGTTTTGGTGGAAGATACCCTTGGTTTGCCCAAAATTTCTGAAAAATTCTCCCAGAATAGTTTTTTCCTGAAATTCCACGTAAGAATCTCCTCTGAATTTGGGACAAAACGCGACAAATTTCAGTAGAAACGGATGAGTATTCACCCACGAAAAAAATCAAACAGTTTCACACACAAACGAACCTTCCTTTCAGCCCTGGCAGTGATGAATAAAAAATTTATTGCACATCTTGTGGGACGAATCTCGGGCTCAAATCTCAACCAAAACTCAGTAGACATAGTGACGAACGTCTGGTAAAAATGTCAGACCAGATAGCCGTGGGAGTAGGGCGTAGTAATTCCCAGACCGAGAGTGAACAAAACTGGTTTTCCGAAAACAGAGAGTCCTGGCTTTTCTCCCCGTGACATCTTTTTGTGACTTTTTTATGCACGTGCCTCCTTACCTGACCGCAAACAACATACGAAAGTACCTGTGTGAATTTATTCAGCGCAATACGGACCCAGACTAAAATTTTGGAAAGTAGGGCGAAATTTCACGAGTTTTGGTAGAGGATAGCCTTGGTTTGCCCAAAATTTCTGAAAAATTTTCCCGAAATAGTTTTTTCCTGTAATTCCCCGTAAGAATCTCCACTAAATTTGGGACAAAACGCAACAAATTTCAGGTCAAACGGATGAGTATTCACCCACCAAAAAAATAAAACAGCTTCACACACAAACGAACCATCCTTTCAGCCCTGGCAGTGATGAATAAAAAATTTATTGCACATCTTGTGGGACGAATCTCGGGCTCAAATCTCATCCAAAACTCAGTAGATACAGTGACGAACGTCTGGTAAAAATTTCACACCAGATGACCCGGGGAGTAGGGCGTAGTAATTCCCAGACCGAGAGTGAACAAAACTGGTTTTCCGAAAACAGAGCGTCCTGGCTTTTCTCCCCCGTATTTTCTTTTTGTGATTTTTTTATGGACGTGCCTCCTTAGCTGGGCGCAAACAACATACGAAAGTACCTGTGTGAATTTATTCAGCACAATACGGACCCAGACTAAAATTTCGGAAAGTAGGGCGAAATTTCACGAGTTTTGGTAGAGGATAGCCTTGGTTTGCCCAAAATTTTTGAAAAATTTTCCCCGAATAGTTTTTTCCTGAAATTCCCCGTAAGAATCTCCACTGAATTTGGGACAAAACGCAACAAATTTCAGGTCAAACGGATGATTATTCACCCACGAAAAAAATCAAACAGTTTCACACACAAACGAACCATCCTTTCAGCCTTGGCAGTGGTGAATAAAAAATTTATTGCACATCTTGTGGGACGAATCTCGGGCTCAAATCTCATCCAAAACTCAGTAGATACAGTGGCGAACGTCTGGTACAAATTTCATACCAGATGACCTGGGGAGTAGGGCGTAGTAATTCCCAGACCGAGAGTGAACAAAACTGGTTTTCCGAAAACAGAGCGTCCTGGCTTTTCTCCTCCGTATCATCTTTTTGTTATTTTTTTATGGCCGTGCCTCGTTACCTGGGCGCAAACAACATACGAAAGTACCTGTGTGAATTTATTCAGCGCAATACGGACCCAGACTAAAATTTTGGAAAGTAGGGCTAAATTTCACGAGTTTTGGTAGAGGATAGCCTTGGTTTGCCCAAAATTTCTGAAAAATTATCCCGAAATAGTTTTTTCTTGAAATTCCACGTAAGAATCTCCAATGAATTTTGGACAAAACGTGACAAATTTCAGGTCAAACAGATGAGTATTCACCCACGAAAAAAATCAAACAGTTTCACACACAAACGAACCTTCCTTTCAATCCTGGAAGTGATTTATATAAAATTTATTGTCAATCTTGTGGGACGAATCTGGGGCTGAAATCCTAGCCAAAACTCAGTAGACAAAGTGACGAACTTCTGGTAAAAATTTCAGACCAGATGACCTAGGGAGTAGGGCGTAGTAAGTCCCAGATCGAGAGTGAACAAAACTGGTTTTCCGAAAACAGAGCGTCCTGGCTTTTCTCCCCCGTATCTTCTTTTTGTGATTTTTATATTGACGTGCCTCCTTAGCTGGGCGTAAACAACATACGAAAGTACCTGTGTGAATTTATTCAGCGCAATACGGACCCAGACTAAAATATCGGAAAGTAGGGCAAAATTGCACGAGTTTTGGTAAAGGATAGCCTTGGTTTGCCCAAAATTTCTGAAAAATTCTCCGGGAATAGTTATTTCCTGAAATTCCACGTAAGAATCTCCACTGAATTTGGGAGAAAACGCGGCAAATTTTAGGTCAAACGGATGAGTATTCACCCACGAAAAAAATCAAACAGTTTCACACACAAACGAACCTTCCTTTCAGCCCTGGCAATGATGAATAAAAAATTTATTGCCAATCTTGTGGGACGAATCTGGGGCTCAAATCTCAACGAAAAGTCAGTAGACATAGTGTCGATCGTCTGGTAAAAAGTTTAGACCAGAATACCAGGGGAGTAGAGCGTAGTAAGTCCCACATCGAGAGTCAACAAAACTGGTTTTCCAGAAATAGAGTGTCCTGGCTTTTCTTTCCCGTATCTTCCTTTTGTGATTTTTTTATGGACGTGCCTCCTTACCTGGGTGCAAACAACATATAAAAGTACCTGTGTGAATTTTTTAAGCGAAATACGGACCCAGACTAAAATTTCGGAAAGTATGGCAAAATTTCACGAGTTTTGGTGGAGGATAGCCTTGGTTTGCGCAAAATTTTTGAAAATTCATCCAAAATAGTTTTTTCCTGAAATTCCATGTAAGAACCTCCAACGAATTCGGGACAAAACGCGACAAATTTCAGGTCAAACGGATGAGTACTCACCCACGAAAAAAATCAAACAGTTTCACACACAAATGAACCTTCCTTTCAGCTCTGGCAGTGACGAATAAAAAATTTATTGCCAATCTTTTGGGATGAATTTGGGTCTCAAATCTCAGCCAAAACTCAATAGACTCAGTGAAGAACGTCTGGGAAAAATTCCATACCAGAGTACCTTGGGAATAGGGCTTAGTAAGTGCCAGACCGAGAGTGAACTAAATTGGTTTTCCGAAAACAGAGCGTCCTGGCTTTTCTCCCCCGTATCTTCTTTTTGTGATTTGTTTATGGACGTGCCTCCTTACCTGGGTGCAAACAACATATGAAAGTACCTCTGTGAATTTTTTCAACGCAATACGGACCCAGACTAAAATTTCGGCAAGTAGGGCGAAATTTCACGAGTTTTGGTAGAGGATAGCCTTGGTTTGCCCAAAATTTCTGACAAATTCACCCGGAATTGTTTTTCCTGAAATTCCACGTAAGAATCTCCACTAAATTTGGGACAAAACACGACAAATTTTAGGTCAAACAAATGAGTATTCACCCACGAAAAAAATCAAGCAGTTTCATACACAAAAGAACCTTCCTCTCAAGCCCGGCAGTGATTAATAAAAAATTTAATGCCAATCTTGTGGAACGAATCTGGGGCTCAAATCTCAGCCAAAACTCAGTACACACAGTGACAAACGTCTGGTAAAAATTTCAGACCAGAATACCCGAGGAGTAGGGCGTAGTAAGTCCTAGACCGAGAGTGAACAAAACTGGTTTTCCGAAAACAGAGCGTCCTGGCTTTTCTCCCACGTATCTTCTTTTTGTGATTTGTTTATGGACGTGCCTCCTTACCTGGGTGAAAAAACACAGGAACGTACCTGTTTGAATTTTTTCAGAGCAATACGTTCCCAGACTAAAATTTCAGAAAGTAGGGTGAAATTTCACGAGTTTTGGTAGAGGATAACCTTGGTTTAAACAAAATTTCTAAAAAAGTTTCCTGAAATAGTTTTTTTCCTGAAATTCCAAGTAAGAATCTCCATTGAATTTGGGACAAAACGCGACAAATTTCAGGTCAAACAGATAAGTATTCACCCACGAAAAAAATTAAACAGTTTCATACAGAAACGAACCTTCATTTCAAGCCTGGCACTGATGAATAAAAAATTTATTGCCAATCTTTTGGGACGAATCTGGGGCTCCAATCTCATCCAAAACTTAGTAGACACAGTGACGAACATCTACTAAAAATTTCATACCATAATACCCAGGGAGTAGGACGTAGTAAGTCCCAGACCGAGAGTGAGCATAACTTCTCTCCAGTATCTTCTTTTTGTGATTTGTTTATGGACTTGAAATTACATGTAAGAATCTCCACTGAATTTGGGACAAAACGCGACAAATTTCAGGTCAAACGAGTGAGTATTCACCCGCGAAAAATATCAAACAGTTTCACACACAAACGAACCTTCCTTTCAGCCCTGACAGTGATGAATAAAAAATTTATTGCCAATCTTGTTGGACGAATCTAGGGCTCAAATCTAAGCCAAAACTCACTAGACACAGTGACGAACATCTGGTAAAAATTTCAGACCAGAATACCTGGGGAGTAGGGCGTTGTAAGTCCCAAACCGAGAGTGAACAAAACTTGTTTCCGGAAAACAAAGCGTCCTGGCTTTTCTGCCCCGTATCTTCTTTTTGTTATTTGTTTACGGACGTGCTTCCTTACCTGGGTGCAAACAACATATGAAAGTACCTGTGTGAATTTTTTCAGCGCAATACGGATCCATACTAAAATTTCAGAATGTAGGGCGAAATTTCACGAGTTTTGGTAGATGATAGCCTTTGGTTTGCCCAAAATTTTTGAAAAATTATCCGGGAATACTTTTTTTCTCAAATTCCACGTAAGAATCTCCACTGAAATTGGGATAAAACACGACAAATTTCAGGTCAAACGGATGAGTATTCACCCACAAAAAAAAATCAAACAGTTTCACACACAAACGAACCTTCCTTTAAGCCCTAACAATGATGAATAAAAAATTTATTGCCAATCTTGTGGGACGAATCTAGGGCTCAAATCTCAGCCAAAACTCAGTGGACACAGGGAAGAACGTCTGGTAAAAATTTCATTCCAGAATACCCAGGGAGTAGGGCGTAGTAAGTCCCAGACCGTGAGTGAACAAAACTTGTTTTCCGAAAACAGAGCGTCTTGGCTATTTTCCCCCGTATCTTCTTTTTTATGATTTGTTTATGGACGTGCCTCCTTACCTGGGTGCAAACAACATATGAAAGTACCTGTGTGATTTTTTCAGTACAATACGCTCCCTGACTAAAATTTCGGAAAGTAGGGCGAAATTTCACGAGTTTTGGTAGGGGATAGCCTTTGGTTTGCCCAAAATTTCTTAAAAATTCTCCGGGAATAGTTTTTTCCTGAAAATCCACTTCAGAATCTCCACTGAATTTGGGACAAAACGCTAGAAATTTCAGGTCACAGGGATGAGTATTCAACCACGAAAAAAATCAAACAGTTTCACACACAAACAAACCTTCCTTTCAGCCCTGGCAGTGATAAATTAAAAATTGATTGCCAATCTTGTGGGATGAATCTGGGGCTCAAATCTCAGCCAAAACTCAGTAGACACAGTGCTGAACGTCTGGTAAAAATTTCAGACAAGAATACCCGGGGAGTAGGGCGTCATAAGTCCCAGACCGTGAGTGAACAAAACTGGTGTTCCGAAAACAGAGAGTCCTGGCTTTTCTCCCCCGTATCTTCTTTTTGTGATTTTTTTATGGACGTGTCTCCTTACCTGAGTGCAAGCAACATATGAAAGTACCTGTGTGAATTTTTTTCAGCGCAATACGAACCCATACTAAAATTTTGGAAAGTAGGGCGAAATTTCACGAGTTTTGGTAGAGGATAGCCTTGGTTTGTCCAAAATTTCTGAAAAATTCTCCCGGAATAGTTTTTTCCTGAAATTCCACGTAAGAATCTCCACTGAATTTGGGACAAAACACGACAAATTTCAGGTCAAACGAATGAGTATTCACCCACGAAAAAAATCAAACAGTTTCACACACAAACAAACCTTCGTTTCAGCCATGGCAGTGATGAATAAAAAATTTATTGCCATCTTTGTGGGACGAATCTGGGGCCGAAATCTCAGTCAAAACTCATTAGACACAGTGACGAACATCTTGTAAAAATTTCATACTAGAATACCCCCGTATCTTCTTTTTGTGATTTTTTTATGGACGTGCCTCCTTACCTGGGTGCAAACAACATATGAAAGTACCTGTGTGAATTTTTTCAGCGCAATACGGATCTAAACTAAAATTTCGGAAAGTAGGGCGAAATTTCACGAGTTTTGCCCAAAATTTCTGAAAAATTCTCCTAGAATAGTTTTTTTCCTGAAATTCCACGTAAGAATCTCAACTGAATTTGGGACAAAACGCAACAAATTTCAGGTCAAACGGATGAGTAACATATAAACCAAATACAAAAATTTTGTCATGAGATTCAAATATTAACATTATTTTCATTTTAAAAGCAACATTTTTTATCTAACTGATAAGAAAATTATTATTTTTATTTAAATAATATATTAAAATTAGAAATACTCAAAAACACTCCTAAAATTTATTCCAGTGATCAATATTTAGGTGTATATTTTTTCCACAAGTTGAAGCCAGAGTTAGAATACTTGATTTCGTGGAAAACAAAAAAAAAATACTATTTTGCGCTCTTCGTCCGAAACCGAATATCGAGCTCTTGTTACTACTGCATAGTAAAATCCAATGGCTCATCTTTCTTCTACAAGATCTTCATATCAATATTCAACAAAATGTCCATTTGTTCTGCGACAATCAAGTTGTCGGACACATTGCTTCAAATCTTTTTTTTCTCAAACGCATGAAACATATTGAAATAGATTGTCACGTCGTTACAGAAAAACTACAATCTGAATTATTTCATTTTCTCCCTTTCAAGAGTTCTGAGCAACATGCTGACATTTTCACCAAGGTCCTTGATCAATCCATATTCGGTAAATGGTTTCCAAGCTTGGGTTGAAAAATTATCAACCTCCAGCTTGAGGAAGGCTATTGGGCTTCATTATTTTTGTAGTTTATTTTCTATTGGGCTTGGTTTTGTTTTTCCTAATGGGCCTTCTTACTTAGGTTCCTTTCTTTTACAAATAGCAATCTGTTGTTTTCTGTCCAGAAAATGAATAACAAAGTAAGAAATTGTTCATCTTTTCTCTGTTCTTGCTCTTTTCGTTTGTTCCTCTTTGGTGCGTGCTCAATGTCTTCCATTATCCCTGTATGAGCATTTTGGTCTTCTGCTATCTTATGTGCACCATGGAAACTCAATACTCCACATGATATTCGTCAACATAATAACTTCTTCTTTAAATTTGAATACATATGTCAAATACAAAATATTTTATGGCCAAATTAATACCTAATTACTACCAACCTGAAAACATAATACTAAATCGGTATTAAGTCCCACTGTAGAGTTAGTCAATGAAACAATATTAGAAAAAAAAAGATTGTGTCAATTTTTAAATGAAAGTAAAACCAATTTGAGATCTTTCAAAACAATAAAATAAAATTATGTCGAGACTATGAATCTTGACGGAGAAACTAATCTGAAATTAAAGCATGCTTTGGAGGTGACAACTCATCTTCATGATGAAAAATCTCTCCAAAAGTTCAGGGCTGATGTTGATGGTGGATCCTCTGATTTCTTGGGCCAGAGTAATTAGGCAAGTGAGACTCTGCATCCAATTAAGGGCTTTAGTTTTAGTGAATGGGCAATGGGTTAATGAACCATGTTCAGACTTCATACAGAAATTCTTTCGAGTTTTAGCTATTTGTCACACAGCTATTCCAGATGAAGATAATGAATCTGGAGAAATTTCCTATGAAGCCGAATCACCAGATGAAGCAGCTTTTGTCATAGCTGCAAGGGAGCTTGGTTTTGAGTTTTTTGCAAGGACACAATCAAGCATATCATTGCACGAATTGCATTATGAAAGTGGAAAAAAGGTTGACAGGTTGGCTAACTCCTTTTACCATGTTCCCTTTTCTAATATGTTCCCCACAATGTTGGTGGCCAAATTTGTCATCTCAGATGAGATCATATAACTTCTATTTAATAGAGTAGTTCAGCTTCTATTGTCAACAAAGTTTTATCTGGCTTCTCACTAAAACAAAATTATAATAGGATTTTCAAAGCTTTGGTTTGCCCTTCCTTTTACATCTTCATATATCTATTCAACTAGTTTCATTGTATATAAGACCCATAAAAGAAAAAGTTCAATTATGGATTTTTCGTATGGTATAAATTATAGTTATAGGGAAATTTTCCTTTCTGCAAAATCATATGTAAAGGGAAAGACTCTCAGAAAGTGTCTGGGCTCTTAAATCTGGTTTTAGTAAGAGAATCATTATAAAAGAATCATTATTAACTCTTAATAAGAGAAAATTCTACTTGAAATTTAATAAATGTTATGGTTCATGTAGTGCCAATGAGTGGTATATATTTATAGTTTGCATTCTTTGTCTTTATTTCTGATAAACTCTATCAATAGGTCTGAACCTGTTTGATATATTTGGTCGATGCAGAGAGAGTGATTTAAGAAGCTTTGAACAAGTCTTTACATAGCATATTATAATTTTGACACATTTTCATTATTTTAAAATTTGAGTTTAATTTACTATTCATTGGGTTAAATTTTGACTAGCAGAGTGTATCAGCTTCTACATGTGTTAGAGTTCAGCATTTCCCGCAAAAGAACTGTTCCGTCCGGTGGACCTGGGACGTCTTCGCGCGCAAACCTGCCCGTCAGCTAGGGACACCTTCCCTCCAAATACCTGTGGATACCTGCAAAAGGACAAAAGGGCGCCCTAGCGGCCGTTTGCACTCCGACGCTCAAGTCAGCCAGCAAGAACACCAAAAACTGGGCACCTCCGTATCTGAGCACCGCGTATGGCACTCTGAAGGTGCTGTAAAAACTGTGTATCTAACTCTCGTGAATATTCTCGTTCTGGCAAAAGTGTTCCCTAGTCCCTCGCGAGCAACCTCAAGGCTCAAGCAAACAACTAGAGTATCTCTCTGCAATTGCCAAAAGTTCGAACCCCTTTCCCAACATTCGAAGCACTATTTAAGCTGTTCCCGCATTCAAAGCACCTTAAAGCGCATTTATTATAAAACGCTCAGCGCATTTAAGCTGTCCGAAACGCTCGGGAAGCAGTTATAGTACTTTAAATGCTCGAAACGGAAAATGCACTAAAACATATTAACTCACTTTAACTCACTTTAATTACCTGGCACCTGTCACGCTGGCGTTACTATTCTGACTTGGCTACTGTACACGTGGAGGGTCTCTCAGCACCATTACCCGATCTGAGGGTGTTTCCTCGCCGGAGACCTCCTATCTGGGAGTGCAACTGCGCAAGGGGTGACTCTTTGGGCGCCATCTCATGCTCCCAAGTCTCTAGTCACTCACTGTGAGAGCGTATCTGCCTTTCTCTCGCACCCTGCACCTGGCTGCCCCTAGGCATGATCCTTCTCTTGGGGCGTATCTATCCCAAGGGCATCTCTGAGGTGGCAGGGGTACTTCACAAGTCAGGCTGCTCCGCACAGGCGCTATCTCTATGGCCTTTAAGCCACCTTTCTCTATGGCCTTTAAGCCACCTTTCTCTATGGCCTTTAAGCCACCTTTCTCTTCTCTTTATCACTGTCCCCTGGTCATCAGGGTCCGAGGCTTCCCCACAGAGCCGCCCCCTCCATGGTCTTTCCTACCCATGGGTATCGGGGAGGCGGTGCCATAGCTGCCTTGGTCTTATCTCTAGGCGACGCCTTATCTCTAGGCGACGCCTTATCCCTTGGCGACGCCTTATCCCTTGGCGACGCCTTATCCCTTGGCGACGCCTTATCCCTTGGCGACGCCTTATCCCTTGGCGACGCCTTATCCCTTGGCGACGCCTTATCCCTTGGCGACGCCTTATCCCTTGGCGACGCCTTACGCCTTGTCTCTTGAAGCGACGCCTTGCGTTGACTTTGACCTTGACTTTGTCAACGCCCGGGTACGGGACGTTACACAAGCCCCCCAGTCTTAAGCTGAAAACTTGTTTTCAGCGAAAAGACTAAGGCCACGCCCCCATCCGTCTACGTGGCACCCTGGTGCCATGCCATTCCTTCTGACGCGACAACTTGAGCAAGTGATGTGACCCGCTCTGCGCCAATGAGGCGCTCTTTATTGCTGACTTGACATATCTTGAAAGACCGCGCGTAATCGTTTTCCACGTGGAGCATCCACCGGTTAGCCCTGAGAGCCTCTTGCGCTCCCAGCGCGCGCCCAATCTCGCGAAACGTGGCTCGATCGAACGGCTCCTGCCTAGCGACTCTTGGGTTACCAGCGTAGCGCTCAAGTTACACAAACCCCGCGCTCTCACACTGTTCCATTTACGCTCTCATTCGCACTCTTCGTATTCTCTGCACTATTCATCTTCCCTGAAGGTCTCTGCGCTCTCTCTGCCCTCTCTCCACATTTCGAGCACTCAAACGCGACAAGGTACAGTTCCTCCTCTCCGATAGCTTCTTCTCTTTGGTTCTCTGTGATGATATGAACTGCCTGGGCCTGTTTACCTTTCTTGCATTCACGTTTTCTCTTCGCATTTCTCTGTTTTTCCCCTTTCTCGACTTCTCGCGTGGGTAGGATTTTTCTAGGGTTTCCCTTCGTGTGGGCAGGGCCTTTTCTTGGAGTTCTGCCCCCTTTTCTGCCTTAATGCCACTTGCTAAAACCCTCTCCTTTGCTCTTTCTCAGTTATTCAACCGCATCATGACGCATCCAAGCCCAGGCCCTGGTTCTCCTTCTTCTACCGATTATAAGGCCCTCTACACCTGGGCCCCCGAAGACCTTCTAAATGAATGCACTTCTTTGACCACCCTCCAGGACCTGGAGGACCACCGTGGTGACCCCCACCTGTATAACTTTAACGCCTTTTGCCGTACTCACGACGCCCACATCTCCGTTCGCCCTGGGAGGCCAGGGGAACCTGTGTGCATCGACGATAGGGCCAGGAAGAGGAAACCCTTCTTCTTCATGTACCAAGCGGTGTTCAAGCGTCTCGGGGTGCGCCTTCCCTTCACTCCCTTCGAGAGGGAGCTCCTTACAGAGATCAACACCGCCCCGGCCCAACTACACCCCAACAGCTGGGGGTTCGTCCGGGGATTCCAAATCCTTTGTGGGCATCTGGGCATCCTCCCCTCTGTGGACGTCTTTCTGCACTTCTTCGAAGTGAAGAAACAGGGGAAAAGTTGCTGAGTGAGCTTCTCTGGGATCGCGGGTAGGATCCTTCTCACCCTTTTTCAAAACTCATTCAAGAACTGGAAGGGCAAATTCTTTAGGGTTTGCTGCGCCAAGCGTGACCCTACGGCCCTGGATGGTTTTCCCCTGTACTGGACGGAGCACCCAAAACTGCTAAAGCCAAAAACACTGGATGAGCTATCCCCTGCTGATAGGGCGATAGGCGAAGCCTTGGCTGGCCTGGATATCGTCTTTAGCACAGCGAAACTCATCGCTAGCGAGTACAACGCCCACTCCTTGACCACATACTTCGGTAGGGAGTCTCGTCCTTCATTGTGCTCTGTTACCTGCCTCTTGTTGCTTTACGCTTTCTCTATTAGCTTCTCTTGCCTGCTTTGCTTGTATGATGTGTCATGCTTTAACTTGTCTTGATTTCTGCCATGTGGTTTATCTGAGTGCAGGGTCAGTAATGAGTTCCTCCAAGAAGGCGTTGTTGGCAAAGGCGCTGAAGGCCGCTCGTGCTGCTAAAGGCGACGCCACTCCCGCCCCTACTGCCATCGCCGCTGATCTCACTACCGTACCCCCGCTAGGCCCATCTTCACCACCGCCACAAACCCAAACTCCCGGTTCACCTTCACCCATCGCCGCAGTGCCCCTAGCCGTGGCCGCGTCATCATCTCCGGCCCCTCTAGACAAGGGAAAAAGGGTGTTGGTGGTTTCATCCGACGATGAAGGCTCCGGCGGGGGGATAGTCTTCAAAAGGAGGAGGGCTGCTAGGGCTCCGACACCACAAACGGCTTCACCTCAAGGAGGAAATTCCCCTGTGGACAACCCTCCCAGCGCCTCCTGCCCCGTCGCCTCGACAGTCCAAGGTGAAGAAGGCAACCGTGCCGCCCAAACTCCTGCTCCGCCCCCCGCTGAAACGTCCGCTACCCCTGCCGCCTCCGTTGCCATTCCCGACATCATCTCCCTGCCCTCTCCTGTCATGCAGCTTCTGAGGGGCTTCAACGGGGAGGACATGCCAGAGAGTCCCGATAGGAGGGAAGGTATGCCCTACTACTTGGGGGCCTTCCTGTCCGTCGCCATCGACTGGCGCACCCAGGCCAGAAACGCTGCTTGGCTGGCACACAAACTCCAGACCCTGGAAACGAAGATGTCCATTCTGGAACCGAGAATGTCCGCTCTGGAACAAGAGAATGAAAAACTGAAGCGTCAGGACGAGGCTTCCCAAACTTCTCTAAAGCTGGCAAAGACGGCCAAGGAGGAGGCGAAGAAACAACTAGCGGAAGCAGAGAATCAACTAGCGGAGGTGGCGGATCTCCAAGCTGATTTCTTCGTACGCGAAGCCAGCCTTCAAGTCCAAGTAACCGGCCTCCAGGGCATGATCGAAGCCTCCGGGGAGGCTCAAGAGGACTTGAAGAGCCGCTACCGTGAGCAGGCCGAAGCCATTAGTCTTCTCCAGGCGGAACGCGACAAACTGAAAACTGAAGTCAGTGGCCTCGTCGTGGAGAAGGAGGCTTTGGAAAAGCTGGTGGCTTCCGGGGACGCCGCTGTCGAGGCGCTAGAGAAAGAGAAGAAAGCTCTCATTGCGGACATGGCGGGCACTTACGAGGAAGGGTTCCAAGAGGCTCTGGCTCAGGCCGCCTGCGCGAACCCTGGGGTTGACGTCTCGAATTGCGACCCTACCCACCATGTCGTCAACGGGGAGGTGGTTCCCTTCGACCTTGACGACTGAAACGCTGCCTTGACGGCCACTTTCCTTTACATTTTACACCGCCCTCATTTTTGATAACTTGTAATTTCTTTTTTCGAATTGTTTGCAATTTGACACAATCGCTACTTTGCACTCCAAACTTGATACATTGAATCTATCGAATCTCCACCTGAGTGGTTTACCTTTACTTCGTTCGAATTGTTTCGCCTGTCTTCTGTTTGCTCTTCCGCTACGTCGGACGCCTTTGGGCATCCGGAACCTGCGGCGCCTACGCCATGGCGATGCCCGCTGCGGCGTATCATCCGAAGGTATCTAAGAACACCGAGTCTTCTGGCGAGGTCATTCCCTCCGTGGTCTTTCCTACCCACGGGTATCGGGGAACGGCCCTGTCAACGGCCTACTGGAGCCTGAACAGACTCGCCTCCCTCCGCAGTCTTCCCTACCTGTGGGTATCGGGGAGGCAACGCCTTCGAGGACTGGCTTAATAACACCTTCGAATCCATCTCCCTCCACAGTCTTTCCTACCTGTGGGTATCGGGGAGGGGATTCCGCTAGCGTTTCTGGGCGGCGCCTTATCTCTTGGCGATGCCTTTATCTCTTGGCGACGCCTTATCTCTGGGCGACGCCTTTGACTTTGACCTTGGTCTCGGGGACATAACCCTGGACTCACGTGTCATCCACGTGGTACCTTCCGTACGGCTGATGGGATGCACCGCCACCTGCCCCGATATCCTCTGCGCTTCTGACCTTCTCTTTGACGGCGCACCGTATTCTCGAGCGTTCCATTGATACGACACTTTCTGAGCCTGAGCCAGCTGTGTCAGGAACATTCCCCCACACTCAGCCAGGTGGACCTATCACTTGGTGCCACGTTTATGTCGTTTGGCGCTCCAACTGCCGCATTTATTTCTTCAAACCATCACAACTGTCATCCACTTTCCCGCTCCTTTTATAACCTCTATGCACATTGTTTTCTTTTCACAAAGATTTCTCACGGTGATCATACTCACTTAGTGTTTGAAAACACCAGTGCACCATTTACCTTCAAACCTCTCATACTCACACCAAACATGTCTTCCTGCGCTCCCCCCCCCAGGGTTAATCCCAAAGACCTGTACCCCTGGGCCTCGAGCGAGCTTCTGGACGAGTGCTCGTGCCTTCTTGCTCCCAGGGCCATACGGGTGCACAAGGGTGACTCCTGCTCCTACGACCATCGTGCCTTCGCGAGGAGGCACGACGATGACATTGTTGTGCTTCCTTGCGTCCTGGGGGAACCGGTGTGTGGGGACGAGCGGGCCAACAACGGGGTCCCCTTCTTCTATTTCTACCAAGCGGTCTTCAAGACCGTCGGCATACGTCTACCTTTCTCCCCGTTCGAGAGGGAAGTGCTGTCGGAGATCAACGCCGCTCCGGCCCAGTTATACCCCAACAGCTGGGCCTTCATCAAAGCCTTCGACATTCTCTTCGGGTTCCTGGGTTGCGCGCCCTCTCTTGGTATCTTTTTTCACTTCTTTGAGGTGAAGAAGCAAAGGAACAATCTCTGGGTAACTCTCAGCAACGTCCCTGGTAGGGTTCTCCTGGCCCCTTTCCAGAACTCGTTCACTGGGTGGAAGGGCAAGTTTTTCAAGATCTGCTGCTCTGACCTCGTCCCCTCCGCCCTGGACGGCTTTCCGCTGTACTGGGTACGGGAGACGAAGGTCCTCAAATCCACGCCCTTCAAGAAACTATCTCCAACTGACCAAGTGGTTTGCCGGATCCTCACAGAGGCGGGAGGCTTTGACTCCGCCACCCTGATCAGTTTGGAGTTCAACGCCAGAACCCTAGAGAAGTACATTGGTACGAGCCATTGCCCTAGCAACTCTTACCCTTGTTGCTTCTCGCTGTATATGTTGCATTCGGCTCTGATATGCTTGTCTTCTTTTGGTGCAGGTTCGAAAATCAACCAAGAGCGGAGGCTGCAGCTTAGCCGAGCGCTGGGGATCGAGAGCGAAAACTCTTCTCCACCAAGCTCGCTGGGTAAGTAAGGACTCCGCTCACAAGTACTTCGAGGTAGTTCTGGTGGATGTTGCCCACAGTGCTGTGAGAAACGACCCAAGAATCAACTGGCTGTGCGCCCCAACCCATCACGCAGGGCGACCTGGGAAAGGAACAACACCCTTTCTCTTCGACGCAGTTGTTGATCTTTTGCCACCGGGTTTAGGGTTTAGGGTTTAGCACGTATACGAGCCTGTAAATGTCGTAACATCTCTTGCTTGTAAAGATATCTTGCTATGCTATAATTGGTTTCCACCATGTCGCTTTTCTTTGCTTGCATTGCATCTCATACTCCATGCGCATCTCATTCTTTACGTTTCCTGGCGGCGCCTTATCTCTTGGCGACGCCTTATCTCTGGGCGACGCCTTATCCCTTAGCGACGCCTTATCTCTGGGCGACGCCTTATCTCTTGGCGATGCCTTGTCTTGGCGACGCCCTGTCTTCTGGCGACGCCACCCAAAACAAAGAAAAGATAAAGACCGGAAAACCAAGACAAATCTTTTTCTGCAACTTGTTTCTTTTATTGGGTGACCTCGTTAAAAAACCCCTGAAGGGGAAAAAGAGCGTCCCCTTTAATATAAATGTTACACCAATGCTTTACATAAGTTAACTAAAATAAAACTTCAGATTGGCCGCATTCCAACTACGCGGAATGGGGGCACCGTCCAAGGTCTCTAGATTATATGAGCCATTGCCCTTAGCCTCGGTAACCCTGAAAGGTCCAGTCCACTTAGGAGATAGCTTGTTCTCCAGCTCGTAGGGATGGGCCTTCCTCATGACTAGATCGCCAACCTGAAACTGCCGCGGCTTTACCTTAGAGCTGTACTGTCGCTCTACTCTTCTTTTTACCGCCTCGGCTTTTATCTTAGCTTCCTCCCTAGCTTCATCCAGCAGATCCAGATTCACCCGCCTCTCTTCATTGGACTCTTCGGCCACAAAGTTCAAGAAACGTGGTGAACTTTCCTGGATTTCAACTGGGATCATCGCATCCGCCCCATATACCAAACGGAAAGGTGTCTCCATGGTGGAAGATTGGGGCGTGGTGTGGTACGCCCATACAATTCTTGGCACCTCTTCTGCCCACGCCCCCTTCGCCTTTTCCAGCCTTCTCTTGAGCCCTCTTAGCAAAACTCTGTTTGCTGATTCTACCTGACCGTTAGTCTGAGGGTGTTCAACTGATGCGAACACCTGCTTGATGCCCACTTCTGCACACAAGTTCTTCAACTGTTGGCTGGCGAACTGGGTCCCGTTGTCAGATATCAACCGCCTCGGTACGCCGAAACGACATATAATATTCTTCCACACAAAGTGCTGGACTTTGTGCGCGGTGATCTGTGCTACGGGTTCCGCCTCTATCCATTTGGTGAAGTATTCAATAGCAACGATCAAATACTTCATCTGCCGGATCGCCAGTGGGAATGGGCCTAGAATGTCGATTCCCCATGTGTGAAAAGGCCACGGGCCGTGTATAGATCGCAACTCTTCCGGCGGCGCCTTGTGCCAGTCAGCATGCTTTTGGCATTGTTTGCAACGCTGAGCATGTCGCGCGCAACCCTCTTTCACTGTCGGCCAGAAGAAACCTGCGCGTATCACCTTGGAGGCTAAGGACCTTCCTCCTACATGGCTCCCGCAGATGCCTTCATGCAGCTCCGCCATTATCCTGGTGCACTCGTCGCCACTGACGCAAGTTAGGATAGGGTGGGTGAAGCCGTGCCTGAACAACACCCCATCCACCAAAGTATATCGTGCGGCGTTTCTTTTGACCCTCTTAGACTCTTCGGGCTCCATTGGGAGAGCCCCATCCGCCAGGTACCTCTTGTAAGGCGTCATCCAAGTGTCCCCCTCAGTTAGGACACACACCTGCATTTGCTCCCCTTCGGGCGCATCCACGTATGTACTGATGCGGGGCGCCCTCTGGGTCTCCTGGGTTACGGAACAATGATTCCTCGGCCTCCCTTTCCTTGTGCGTATCTGGAGGACGTCCACCCTGTTATCTTCCACGAATCTACGCGGAGCTTTGAGCGTCTCCTGGATCACTGTCCTCTGCCTACCCCCCTTGCCTGAACTGGCCAGCTTTGCAAGCAGGTCAGCTCTGGCATTTTGCTCCCTGGGGACATGTGTTAGCTCAAAAGCGTTGAATGCTCCCTTCAACACCTGGACGTATTTCAGATACGCCACCATCTGTGGGTCCTTCGCTTGATACCCCCTGATACCTGCCCTATAATCAACTGGAGTCACTCTTCACGAGGAGGTTCTGTGCGCCCATCTCTTTGGCTAGCAGCATCCCTGCAATCAAGGCTTCATACTCCGCCTGGTTGTTACTCGCCTTAAAGGCGAAGCGCAGAGCCTGCTCTATCAAGACGCCATTGGGCCCCTCCAGGACAATTCCAGCGCCGTTCCCCTGTTGATTGGAAGAACCATCAACCGAGAGCAGCCACCGCGAGCTCGCTTCTACCCCTTGTTCACCTCCGGGCGACAGTTCCGCTATAAAATCCGCGTATACCTGCCCTTTGATGGATCCTCTGGGCTCGTATTGGATGTCGAACTCTGACAGCTCAACCGCCCAACGCACCATTCTTCCCGCCACATCAGGCTTCTGCAACACCTTCTGTATGGGGAGGTTGGTCATCACTACCACCGTGAAACTGTGGAAGTAGTGGCGGAGCCTTCTGGCGGAAAACACCACAGCTAAAGCCGCTTTTTCTAGCGCTTGGTACCTTGTCTCAGCTCCCTGCAGTGCTTTGCTCACGAAGTAAATGGGCCTCTGACTCTGGTCCTGCTCCTGGACCAAAACAGAGCTGATAGCCCGATCTGTTACTGTGAAATATAACCGGAGGGGCACGCCCGCTACCGGTTTACAGAGGACCAGCGGCGTCGCCAGGTACTCCTTTAACTTGATGAAAGCCGCTTCGCACTCATCAGTCCACGCAAAGCGGCTATTTCTCTTTAGGCACTGGAAATAGGGATGCCCCTTCTCTCCTCCAGCGGAAACAAACCTTGATAGTGCCGCCATCCGCCCAGTCAGCTGTTGCACCTCTTTCACCGACGTCGGGCTGCGCATGGCGATAATCGCCGCGCACTTGTCCGGGTTTGCTTCGATTCCCCTCTCCGTGAGCATAAAGCCCAGGAACTTTCCGGCTTCTACCCCGAAGACACACTTTTCGGGGTTTAACTTGAGACGGTACTTGAAGATTGTGACAAACAATTCCTCCAGGTCCGCCATGTGCTGCGCTTTATCTTGCGACGCCACAACAATGTCGTCGACGTAAGCATACACGCTCTTCCCGAGCAACGGCGCCAGGACCTTGTCCATTAACCGCTGGTACGTGGCGCCCGCGTTCTTCAGCCCAAAGGGCATCACCTTGTAGCAGTAGCTGCAGGTCTCGGTCATGAACGCGGTTTTGCTCTCATCCCTCGGGTGCATCTTTATCTGATTATACCCCGAGAAGGCGTCCAGAAAACTCAGCACTTTGCTACCGGACGCGCTATCCACCAAGGCGTCAATGCTGGGTAACGGGTACGAGTCCTTTGGGCACGCCTTGTTTAGGTCAGTGAAGTCTACGCACATTCTCCACTTTCCGTTGGCCTTCTTCACCAAGACCACATTGGCGAGCCACTCAGGGTATTGAATCTCCCTGATGTGACCGGCCAGCAACAGCTTCTGCGTCTTATCTCTCACCACCTGCTGCCGCTCCTCGTTGAACTTCCTCCTTCTTTGTCGCACGGGGCGGACCGTGGCGTCCATGCTCAGGTGGTGGCATAGGAAGTCAAGATCGATGCCGGGCATGTCTGAGGCGGACCATGCGAAGGCATCGAGGTGGCGCAAAATCACTGCTGCCACCCCTTCCTGTTCTTCCGCGTTCAGCGAGCTTCCCAACTTGAAAGGCTTGCCGCCGATCTCCCTTTCGACGGCGCTAGCCACCGGATGTTCCCTCGTATCCTCCTCGACGGGCACCGCCTCGTCGGAGTCTTCCTCCATGGGGACATCTGCTTCGGGCGCTGCCCTTGCGGGTATGGCCTCATTGTCGGGCGTCACCTCTTCTCTTGGCGTCGCCTCTGCTCTGGGCGACGCTTCTTCTCTGGGCGTCGCCTCTGTTCTTGGCGTCGCCTCTTCTCTTGGCGTCGCCTCTTCTCTTGGCGACGCTTCTTCTCTGGGCGTCGCCTCTGCTCTTGGCGACGCCTCGATCATTGTCGTGTCCGCACTCGGCGGACGTTCGTACACCATGAAGACGTTCCTCCTCGACTTCAGGCTGTTCACATAACACCTTCGGGCCTCCTCTTGGTCCGACTTTATAACGATGACTTTGCCGCTGAGATCCGGCAACTTCATCTTCATATGGCGCGTGGAGGATACGGCATTCAGTCTGTTCAATGCCGGTCTGCCCAACAAGATGTTGTAAGCGGATTCGGCGTTCACGACCAGGTATCGGATGCTCTTCGTCCGTGACGCCTCGCCGTCCGTGAACGTCGTCCTCAGCTCCAGGTACCCCCGGACCTCCACCTGGTTGTCCCCGAACCCGTACAGGCATCCTGTATAGGGGCTTAGCAAATCAGGGGACAACCGCAGCTTGTTGAATGTCGATAAAAACATGACATCCGCCGAGCTTCCCTGGTCGACCAGGACCCTGTGTACCTTCCTACCGGCCGTGACAACCGAGATGACCACAGGGTCGTTGTCGTGTGGAATCACATCCAACAGGTCGGCCCTTCTGAATGTCAGGTCCGACTCCCATGGCTCACCAGCCATTCTCTCTTCGATGGAGTTAACCCCCCTGGCATACTTCTTGCGCTGGGAGGCGGTAGGTCCCCCGCCGGAGAAACCTCCCGCGATGGTATGAACTTCACTAAGGACAGGCATCTCATGTGGCTCATGTGTCTGCCCTTCCGCCGGCGCCGGTTGGACGGCGGTCGCGGCGGTCTCTGCGACATAATCCGTCAGGAAGCCGTTTCTCACAAACTCGTCGAGCTGGTAGCCCAAGGACAAGCAGTTGTCGATCTTGTGGCCGAAGGCTTCGTGGAACTCACACCAGGACTCTTTACGGGGTCCCAGTACCTTGTCCGTCTTTTCTGGCCGCCTCAACCTCTCGGCTATGTTGGGCACGGCGATGAGGTCCTTTAGGTCCATCACGAAGTGATACCGCGCTGGCCTGGCCCTCTCTCTGGTGGGGCGTTCCTCACGTGCTGGCCCTCGCGGTTGGGGCTTCCTGGCCTCGTACGGACGCTTCCTGTCCGTTTTCCTCTTTTCCATCGTGGTCTCGTTGACCCTGACGACGGGAGCCCGCGTCTGCGCTCTAGGGCGTGGCGGCACGGCACTGACGCCCTTGATGAACACCTCTTCTTCATAGGCTATGTGCTCTACGGCCCGGCGTCTTATCTCAGAGAAACTTCGTGGGCGCCTCCGAGTGATGGACGCGTGGAAAGGGCCGGGGCACACACCCCTTCTGAAGGCGCACGTGATCATACTCTGGTCTGTCGCCCCGACCTTCACCACCTGAGCTCCAAACCGGTTGATATACTCTTTCAGGGTTTCCCCTTGGTACTGCTTCACCCCAAAAAGATCATAGGGTTCTGGGGGCGGGGGCCTATTGGCCAGATACTGTTCCCTGAACAGACGCGTCAACTGCCTGAACGACGTGATATGACCGTCCGGCAGGCTGATAAACCAGTCCATAGCATCCCCCATAAGGGTGCTCATGAACAACTTGCACTTGGCGGCGTCAGTACCACCAACCAGGACCATTTGCGTGTGGAAAGCGGACAGATGCGCCTCCGGGTCCTCCCTTCCGGTAAAGATCGCCTTGGGCCCCGTAAATGTATTGGGGACCACAGCGTCTATGATCTCCTGCGAGAAAGGTGTGGAAAACTCCCTGGGTGGGGTCAGGGGCTCATTCTCGGCCTCGTGCCCCGCACGGTTGTTCCTCACATTCCGACGTAACTCCTCGTTCACACGTTGGAGTTCCGCGTTTCTAGCCTCGGAGGCGTCAAGGTCGTCCTGCATGCGGCCCTGTCGCGCCAGGGAATTCTCCATATCTCCCTGCAGCCCCTGTACTATCGTCAGGAGTCGCTCCAGGGTCATGGCACCAGTTGTGGTGCGCGCGTTGGCTCCCCTACCTCTTCTAGTGGTGGCCATTCTGGTTCGTTTTCTCGAAAAAAGTCTTCTCAAATGTGTTATGGGACCGTTGTTTTAAATCGGCCCCACGGTGGGCGCCAAATGTTCCGTCCGGTGGACCTGGGACGTCTTCGCGCGCAAACCTGCCCGTCAGCTAGGGACACCTTCCCTCCAAATACCTGTGGATACCTGCAAAAGGACAAAAGGGCGCCCTAGCGGCCGTTTGCACTCCGACGCTCAAGTCAGCCAGCAAGAACACCAAAAACTGGGCACCTCCGTATCTGAGCACCGCGTATGGCACTCTGAAGGTGCTGTAAAAACTGTGTATCTAACTCTCGTGAATATTCTCGTTCTGGCAAAAGTGTTCCCTAGTCCCTCGCGAGCAACCTCAAGGCTCAAGCAAACAACTAGAGTATCTCTCTGCAATTGCCAAAAGTTCGAACCCCTTTCCCAACATTCGAAGCACTATTTAAGCTGTTCCCGCATTCAAAGCACCTTAAAGCGCATTTATTATAAAACGCTCAGCGCATTTAAGCTGTCCGAAACGCTCGGGAAGCAGTTATAGTACTTTAAATGCTCGAAACGGAAAATGCACTAAAACATATTAACTCACTTTAACTCACTTTAATTACCTGGCACCTGTCACGCTGGAGTTACTATTCTGACTTGGCTACTGTACACGTGGAGGGTCTCTCAGCACCATTACCCGGTCTGAGGGTGTTTCCTCGCCGGAGACCTCCTATCTGGGAGTGCAACTGCGCAAGGGGTGACTCTTTGGGCGCCATCTCATGCTCCCAAGTCTCTAGTCACTCACTGTGAGAGCGTATCTGCCTTTCTCTCGCACCCTGCACCTGGCTGCCCCTAGGCATGATCCTTCTCTTGGGGCGTATCTATCCCAAGGGCGTCTCTGAGGTGGCAGGGGTACTTCACAAGTCAGGCTGCTCCGCACAGGCGCTATCTCTATGGCCTTTAAGCCACCTTTCTCTATGGCCTTTAAGCCACCTTTCTCTATGGCCTTTAAGCCACCTTTCTCTATGGCCTTTAAGCCACCTTTCTCTATGGCCTTTAAGCCACCTTTCTCTATGGCCTTTAAGCCACCTTTCTCTTCTCTTTATCACTGTCCCCTGGTCATCAGGGTCCGAGGCTTCCCCACAGAGCCGCCCCCTCCATGGTCTTTCCTACCCATGGGTATCGGGGAGGCGGTGCCATAGCTGCCTTGGTCTTATCTCTAGGCGACGCCTTATCTCTTGGCGACGCCTTATCCCTTGGCGACGCCTTATCTCTTGGCGACGCCTTATCTCTTGGCGACGCCTTATCTCTTGGCGACGCCTTATCTCTTGGCGACGCCTTATCTCTTGGCGACGCCTTGTCTCTTGAAGCGACGCCTTGCGTTGACTTTGACCTTGACTTTGTCAACGCCCGGGTACGGGACGGTACAAGAACGTCAGTGATAGTGAGGAATGAGGAAAATCAATTATTGCTCCTATGCAAGGGTGCAGACAGGTTTCAATTATTGCTTCCCATGCTTTTTGAATGACGGAGTTGTTAGTAGCATGTAGTAACGTCAAATTGTGTATTTCCCTGCATATATTCAGTGTAATGTTTGAAAGGCTCTCAGCATGGAAGACAGTTTGAGGTTGAAACCAGAGATCATATCAAAAGGTACGCCGAGGCTGGTAGTCACATACCGTGAACTTGATGAAGAAGAATATAAGTTATGGGACGAGGAGTTTTCAAAGGTCAAAACTTCTGTAACAGAAGACCAAGATGCACTGGTGGATGCAGCTGCTGACAATATGGAAAGAGATTTGATACTTCTTGGTGCTACTGCAGTTGAGGATAGACTGCAAAAAGGGGCAAGTGTAAACTTTTAAATCTTCCTACTTCTAATTATGTAAGTCTTTGCATTTATTATTTTTAGAATTTGGGTTAAGGGCCGAACTCAATCTCAGAAAATCAAATTGTAAAGTGATATTTGTCTAAGTTTTAAAGCTTATTCGACATGGAAATAGAGGTTCCTGAGTGTATTGAAAAGCTTGCACGGGCAAAAATCAAGTTATGGGTATTGACTGGAGACAAGATGGAAACTGCAGTCAACATAGGGTACATTAGCAAGGCTTGTTCTAGATTCTTTTTATGAGAAAGTTGTATAAATTTGAAGTTATTTTCTTAGGCTTCTCTTGAAAGCCTTAAGAAGCAAATTGGAGAAGGAATCTCACAAATTAACTCTGCCAAAGAGAGTTCTAATGCAAATAAAGGAACGTCTTCTGGGTTTGGCTTGATAATCGATGGGAAGTCCTTGGATTATTCTCTTAACAAGAATTTGGAAAAGTCCTTCTTTGAGCTTGCCATTAATTGTGCTTCTGTCATATGTTGCCGATCTTCACCCAAACAAAAAGCTCGTGTGAGTACTATGGGTGTGCAATTTGAATTTCTGTCATAAAAATAATATTATTTCCTTGAGTAGTTATGTATAATAATAGCTTTGGTTGTTAAAATATTATAACCATGTCAGCCAAAAAAATATGCAGGTTACAAGGTTGGTAAAATTGGGAACTGGGAAGACAACATTATGTATTGGTGATGGGGCAAATGATGTTGGCATGCTTCAGGAGGCTGATATTGGAGTTGCATTAATGGTGCTGAAGGGATGCAGGTCTAAAGATACATTTGATTATTCTTATCTGGGCTGCTCTTTTACCTGTTCTTAAGAAAGATTATATTCTCCAAAACCATAATAAATGAAGAAACTGAAGAGATTCTAATATAACTTAGGGAGTGTCAAAGAGCTTATAGGGACTTTATTTGAGCTTATGATAATAATTGATGATTCTTATAATTATAACCTCTTTAGCTTATTTCAATGAGCTTCATAGTCAAGCTTATCAAAATAAGTTGTTATTAGCCTATTCCAATCACTTCTATGTTCCTATTATGACAAATGATCTTATATGAGATAATAACTTATTGAAGATGTGCTTAATGAAGATATTTTTACCCGAATGTGTCATTAGTCTAACCAGGTCTACATGTTCTTAACTCCTTTGTGCTGTTTAGCATGTGGTCTTAATATGTTATTGCATTTGGATTGTTTTAAATTATGGAGAAATTCACTTAAGCATAATGAACCAAGTTGTCAAACCAACATGCATGCAACATAAGTTATCAGTAATGTTATTGTGTACTTAATAGAGTTGTTAGAAAGTGACTATGCCAATCAATAAGGAAAGAAATCTAGAACTTTAATTTCTGCAGAGGCAAAGGGATTAAAACCTTCACTTCTAAGCTTTATATAAAAGTAACTGTATTGCCAATAAAAAAAAAAAAGTTTAAAACAATACCACAATTGCAAGGAGAACAAATAAAAAGTAACCATCATTAAATAACTAGTAATAGGTATATAAAAACATTTGATTTAGTAACAAAACAACTACTCCACACTAGCAGTCCTAAACACATCATTAAGATTTCTGAATGTACATGCCAACTTTTGTATGATAAGCTAATGTTTGAATGACTGTTTCTGATATTTGTAAATAAATGTTGTCTACAGGCTATCATGGCAACTGATTTTGCAATAGCTCAATTCCGGTTTCTGGAGCGTTTGTTGTTGGTACATGGCCATTGGTCTTTCCAAAGTGGGTTTGTACCAATGTACCATGATAGCCTTTTTTTTACATGTTCTAAGATAAAGAGGTTTTGATTTTCAAACTGGTGTATAGTAAATATATATTGGAAGAAAGAAATTTTAGTATTTTGGTTAGATGAGATAGGACCTTGCTTGTGTTGATTTTATAATTAAGATGAAAAGAAGTCTAAGAAGTATGAATAAAAAACTCAACAATATAATGAACACTTAAATAAGAGTGACAAACAAAAAGCTAATGTACATAAACATGCATTAATCCAAATAGAATCCAGTTGCTAATTTTCTCCACTTTAACCATCTGCAAAGATGGAACTAATTAGATAGCTGACACACTTAAAACAGAGAATAAGAATTTCTACAAAGAAATGACATTGTTGCAACTACAAGAAAGCATGTTATTCAAAAGGACTTAAAAGTTGATGATGCTTAAAGAGATAATTGTTTTCTGTCTTCACTGTAGTATAACTGCAGGGGCTGATGCTATAAAATTCTATAACTTGTCATATATAAATCAAAATGTCATGAAAATCATGAATACCACTTATTTAAATGGATTGCTTAATCTCAAGAAGTAAGATGGCATTCAATTAGCTAGCTTAATCTTGATCTACTGAACAAGTATATTAAAATAATTCTTAGGAAATGCTTTTGTAAGATTGTGACTTCAACTCTCCAAATTTTATACACTCATAGTGTCTTTACATCAGGCACCATCTCAGAAAAACAACATTGAAAATATTTGCTTAATAATTTTTTAGGAAATCTTTAAGTTTTTTAAAAATATCTCTTACATAAATATAAAAATATATTCATTTATTATATAGAGTATATGAATAAATAAATCAAACTCCTCCAATATCATATATCTTTTATGTTTTTAAGGTATATTAAGTGATAAATAAAGAGACAAAGAAACAAAATTAAGTGAATAAGGAAAGGATGCGAATTAGTACATCAATTAAATTTGCATGAATATAATATCAAAAATATTATTTGGAATGAGATATTATCCAAACAGTTAAAATTTTGGTTTGGAACTACTGTCAGATTTCACTGATGATTTGTTTCATCTTATTATCAGACATCCATTCATGGATTACAGTTGTCAACACTTTTCTTATCAGAAACAGTTAACAATTATTGCTTCACTGGGGCCCACAACCCTCTTCCCATTCGTTCATTCATCACAACCAACAGCTCACATTTTATATTGGTTGAGTTCCCATTAAACAAAAACATGTTCTTTTTAAAGTCAAGTCATCCTTTCTAACTACTCTTCTTATCACTTTGCCATTCATTCCTGCATTCAATCCATTTCACTTCATTTCCAACTCCTACTATGGCAGCAGCACTTGTTGGTGGTGCTCTTCTTTCCGCCTTTCTTCAGGTTGCATTCGACAGGCTCGCTTCTCCTCAATTTCTAGACTTCTTTCGTAGAAGAAAACTTGATGAGAAACTGCTCGCCAATTTGAACATCATGCTGCATTCCATAAATGCTCTCGCTGATGATGCTGAACTAAAGCAGCTCACAGATCCACACGTCAAAGCATGGCTTTTAGCCGTCAAAGAGGCTGTCTTTGATGCAGAGGATCTGTTGGGTGAAATAGAGCATAAGCTCACCAGATGCAAAGTCGAAGCTCAATCCCAACCTCAAACCTGTACTTACAAGGTATCAAATTTCTTCAACTCTACTTTCAGTTCATTTAACAAGAAAATTGAATCAGGGATGAAAGAAGTCCTGCGGAGACTAGAATATCTTGCAAACCAAAAGGATGCTCTTGGTTTGAAAAAGGGTACTTATTCTGATGATAATGATAGATCAGGCAGTAGAGTCTCACAGAAATTGCCATCATCTTCTTTGGTGGTTGAAAGTGTTGTTTACGGTAGAGATGCTGACAAAGATATAATCATTAATTGGCTCACATCTGAAATCGACAATCCTAACCAGCCATCAATACTTTCCATTGTGGGCATGGGTGGGTTGGGTAAGACCACACTCGCCCAGCATGTGTACAGTGACCCAAAGATCGAAGATGCAAAATTTGATATCAAAGCATGGGTCTGTGTTTCTGATCATTTTCAAGTTTTGACGGTGACAAGAACAATTCTAGAGGCAATCACAAATCAAAAAGATGATAGTGTTAACCTAGAAATGGTTCACAAAAAACTGAAAGAAAAATTGTCAGGAAAGAAATTTCTTCTTGTTTTGGATGATGTTTGGAACGAAAGACCAGCTGAATGGGAAGCTGTGGGAACTCCTCTTAGCTATGGGGCTCCAGGAAGTAAAATTCTTGTCACAACTCGCAGTGAGAAAGTTGCTTCTAGCATGAGGTCTGAAGTGCATCTTCTAAAGCAATTAGGAGAGGGTGAATGCTGGAAAGTTTTTGAAAATAATGCATTAAAAGATGGTGATCTTGAATTGAATGATGAGTTAATGAAGGTTGGTAGAAGAATAGTTGAGAAGTGCAAGGGATTACCTCTAGCTCTGAAAACAATTGGACGTCTTTTGAGCACAAAGTCATCCATTTCAGATTGGAAGAACATATTGGAAAGTAACATATGGGAGCTACCAAAAGAACACAGTGAAATTATTCCTGCGTTATTTTTGAGCTATCACCATCTTCCTTCTCATCTTAAAAGGTGCTTTGCTTATTGTGCCTTATTCCCCAAAGATTATGAGTTTGTGAAGGAGGAGTTAATTTTGTTGTGGATGGCCCAAAATTTTCTACTGAGTCCACAACAGATTAGACATCCAGAAGAAGTTGGTGAAGAGTACTTCAATGATCTACTGTCAAGGTGTTTTTTTAACCAATCAAGCGTCGTAGGGCATTTCGTCATGCATGACCTTCTGAATGATTTGGCAAAATATGTATGTGCGGATTTCTGTTTCAGGTTGAAATTTGATAATGAAAAATGTATGCCGAAAACAACCCGTCATTTTTCATTTGAATTCTGTGACGTCAAAAGTTTTGATGGTTTTGAGAGTTTAACTGATGCTAAAAGACTTCGTTCATTTCTTCCTATCAATTCTTGGAGAGCTAAATGGCATTTCAAGATTTCGATACATAATTTGTTTTCCGAAATTAAGTTTATACGCATGTTATCTTTCCGTGGTTGTTTAGACCTTAGAGAGGTCCCAGATTCTGTAGGTGATCTTAAACATCTCCAATCGTTAGATCTTTCGTCTACAGAGATACAAAAGCTACCTGACTCGATATGTTTGCTCTATAAGTTACTAATACTGAAGTTGAGCTCTTGTTCAATGTTGGAGGAGTTTCCCTCAAATTTGCATAAGCTTACCAAATTGCGTTGCCTGGAATTTGAAGGTACAAAAGTGAAAAAGATGCCAATGCATTTTGGAGAATTGAAGAATCTTCAAGTATTGGATAAGTTTATCGTCGATAGAAATAGTGAGGTCAGTAGTAAACAACTGGGCTGGTTGGGAGGACTCAATCTTCATGGAAGGCTATCAATCAATGACGTGCAGAATATTGGGAATCCTTTGGATGCATTAAAAGCAAATTTGAAAGATAAACGCCTTGTGAAGCTAAAATTAGATTGGAAGTCGAACCACATCCCTGATGATCCAAAGAAAGAAAAGGAAGTACTTCAGAATCTACAACCTTCCAATCACTTGGAGACTTTGTCAATCAGGAACTACAATGGTACAGAATTCCCAAGTTGGGAATTCGATAATCTGGTAGTCTTAAATTTGAAGAACTTTAAATACTGCCTATGTTTGCCTCCCATTGGACTTTTGTCATCACTGAAGACCCTTAAGATTAAAGGGTTAGATGGAATAGTGAGCGTTGGTGATGAATTTTATGGGAGTAACTCTTCGTTTGCATCCTTGGAGAGCTTATACTTCGACAATATGAAGGAATGGGAAGAATGGGAGTGTAAAACTACTTCTTTTCCACGTCTTCAAAGGCTTTCTGTGGGTGGATGTCCGAAACTGAAAGGTACGAAAGTAGTTGTTAGTGATGAGCTCAGAATTAGCGGAAACAGTATGGACACATCGCATACTGATGGCATCTTTCGACTACATTTCTTTCCAAAGCTCCTTTCTCTTCAACTGATAGACTGCGAAAACCTAAGAAGAATTTCACAGGAGTACGCTCATAATCAACTCATGTATCTACGTATTCATGATTGCCCTCAATTAAAATCATTCCTGTTTCCCAAACCCATGCAAATCCTGTTTTCGTCCCTTACCGGGCTGCATATAACTATGTGTCCAGAAGTTGAGTTGTTCCCAGATGGAGGTTTGCCATTAAATATAAAAACAATGTCTCTTTCATGTTTAAAACTTATCGCCTCCTTGAGAGACAACTTGGATCCCAACACATCTCTTCAAATCTTGTTTATTGAACGGTCGGAGGTGGAGTGTTTTCCCGATGAAGTTTTGCTGCCACGCTCTCTCACCTCTCTATATATCTATAATTGCCGAAATCTTAAAAAGATGCACTACAAGGGTCTCTGCCACCTCTCCTCTCTCACACTTGAGGATTGTCCCAGGCTTGAATGCTTACCAGCGGAGGGTCTCCCCAAATCCATCTCTTCTCTTAGAATATGGGATTGTCCATTGCTGAAGGAGCGTTGTCGGAATCCAGATGGCGAAGACTGGGGAAAGATTGCTCACATCCAAAAACTGGATGTGCGATGATTATATTTGAATTTGTCTGGCACTTCAACAGGTTCGAATTCTCCACAATATCTTTGTACCTTTTCGATTACCATTTTCTTAGTTGCAAACGGTAACCCTATAATTGCCATTTTTCAAACAAGAGCAGCACATGATATACTTGAACTCAACTACGTTTTTCATGAATCAATTACTTTTATTTTACTCTTATTTTCGTGCAAAATTATTTCAATTTTTCTGTTGAAATTAAATTCCAACCGAATGTTTTTCCTAATTTTAGAATACTACGAAAATCGTGAAGGTGGTTTGGCATTTGGCATCCATTCCGAACAGAGTATTCTGTGTTCTTATTTCATGTTACTACAGTTTCTGAAAAAAAAATGAACTTAAACGTAATAATAGATCACTGGAACTAAATGATCTAAATGGAACAATGTGCTTATGCTTTTGTTTCTTTCTACCTTATTTCTTCCACAGCTCTTCCAAACTTGGTGTGTAGCAGTGTACCATGATATTATACAGAGGAAATAAGTACAAGGGCTTGAAATTGGGTTCTGATGAGGAGTTCCTATACAACCCTTAATTCTTAGAATGGAGTTTTGAAATTCAAATACTTTAAACATTAATTCTTAGAACATTGTAGATTGGAAAGTGGATTTCTGAACCAAACTCTTTTGTTGAACCTCTTGGTGGGTCTATTTCATTCTAAACTTGTCTTTGAAGGAATAAAATAGAACCCACTTTTCTTATTTGTATGTTACTGTTTCAATTATATTTTACTACTTTATTACCTCTCCTCTACAATCTGGAGATTGTAATTGGATTTTTAATCTTGCTTTTTAATAGTAAGGAATTTTAATCTTCCTTTTCTTTTCTTTTTTATTAAATTGGTTTCAAATTTAAAAGAAAAGAAAAGAAAAGTCAAATTAGTATACAAAGTAATCTCACTAAAAGCTTAAAAAGTCAAATGACTAAAAAAACCATGCATAAGGAGAAAAAACGTGTTTCAAAACCTTGTAAGAGCACAAAATTTGCAGAATTAACAAGTTTATTTTTTACTTGATTCTCAAATGTGAAATAAATAACTATGAATACTTTTCAATCTTTTAAGAGTATGAAAAAAATTAAATGTCAATTTTCAATTTTAATGTTTTTGAAAACACATCTAAAGTTTATTTAATTGATTACTCAAATTAAATTACCTTATTTTTTTATCAAAATTAAATTTATTAATGTGAAATTTATCAAAAAAAAGAGAAATTATATAACTTTTGCATTGAAGTAAGAAAATGTGAAAAATAATGTGACATAATGAGATATAAAAAATAATAAGATACTACATTAAAGATAACCTTAAGAGTCATTTTTATAGGTTGATTTAAGATAATACAAGAGATTATCTTAATAAGGTTTATTAAATGTATCATATTATCCTATTATATAATTATTCATGTGATAGATATAATATTATTTTTTTAAATGTAAAAAAATTAAATAATAATGTGAGAATTTGAATGTTTAATGTTGAGGTTTTGAATTTTACACATTATCAATATAAAAAATTTATTATCACTTGGTAAAAGAATAAGGTAAATATAATTTTTGAAAAATGATTACTAAAAATCATTACATATTATTATTTGTCATTAAATAATAATATAAAATATTTCAAATTCATAAAACTATTAATTAATGTTCATCAAACTGTTGGAATTATGTATAGATATTACCAATTTTAAAAAATTACAAATTTCTTGGTAAAAAAAATTAAACCTTTTATCACATAAATTAAACGAGTGTATTATTTTCCCACTATAATTGATTATTAGATTCTTCACACCTTGTTGGAGAAAAACATTACTTTCATATTGAAGAAACAATATAAAAGGTAATTTTATTTTTCTTTCTTAAAAAAAACCATAGATTACATTTTGGTAATTTTTTTATTTCGTAATTATTAAGATGTGGTATTTATTTGTTAAAAATCCTTTGAAATCACATGAGAAAAAAATGAAAGAAAAAACGAAATTAATTTATTTATAATTTATAAAAAGTAATTAGTCCAAACTATCATATTTAAGTTTTTTAAAAAATTGATAATTTTTATTTGTGTATATGGTAAATTTAATTATGAAAATATTTATATAATTTTTTCTTATATAATTTTTTTATGGAAAAAGTTAGTTTTCAACCAAATAAAATTTTCAATATTTTTTTTACCAAAATTACTTATCCTAGCTGTCTTTGAGCTAATTTACCCTTTTTTATTGTTGGGCTGTCACTCTTTGTATTGAAGTTTGTCCAATTGAATCTGGCTTTGACCTAAAAAGTTGGTGATTGTGTTCTAAGTCTTTTGGTTCTTGTTTAATATTTGGTAATTTATTTTTTTATCCATTGGTGTTAAAGCTAATTAGCTAGATTTTGAATTTCAAAAAGAAAGATTTGGGGAGAGATTAGGGTTAGGGTTAGGGTTAGGGTTAGGAAGGTAGAGACTATAGAATAGGAGAAGATGTTGGGAAAAGATACCAAACATATGGTCCTAATAATGTTCATCATTGTTTTCAAGAAAAACACAAAGTTGGTCTCTCAATTAATTACTTGGTAAAAATGGATGTTCTTTTTATTGTGGTAATTTTTTTAACATGAAAATTACATACATAAATATTATTACAAGATTTATAATTTAAAATAAAAAATTTGATAATATTAACATGGTATAATTAGTATTTTTATTAGAATAGATTCTAAATTACTCGAATATTATTAAAAAGTTAAATAATATTTAAATTATATTATAAGATAATTAGTATTATATTAATTAAATTAAGTTAAATATTATTTTATAAATTAAAAGATTATTAATATTTAAAGTAATTTTTATTATTAATAAAAATTTATAAAATAATTTTCAATTGATATAACATTATTAATAAAAAAATTTATTTTAAATATTAATAATATTTTAATTTATAAAATAATATCCAACTTAATCAATATAATAATTGATTTTTTTCTTTAAATTGATATTTAATATTTTTCTTATGTTATTTTATTTTATTAATTTATAAAATAAAATTAACTTTCTTATTTATGTGTTATAATTTAATCATATTTTTAATTAATATAAAATCTTCAATATTAAAGAAGAACAAAATGCAACAATTAAAAATAAATAAGAGGGACAAATACAACAAATCTCATTAATTATTAATTTTTCATTTTTTTTAACCAAACAAACAAAGTTAATTTTCTTATTTTCCCATCTATTTTCTCCTAAAACAAATTAAAAATGATTTATATTATTTTAACGTCTTCAATTAATTTCTATGATTGATGGATGAGACATTAGACATGCAAAAAATCAAAGCAAAAAATGGTAGGCACATGTCATGAGAACAAAAGTCTTCCATCAACATGCATGATTTGATATAGGTCACTAGCTCATACATAGCTATAACCTATTTTGTAAAATTAATGTCTAAACCTAATTTATTATTTTTTAACCTTTTTTTTTTTAAATTAGTATGATTATTTTAAAGTGTTTTTTCACCTATTTTCCTATTAGAAACTTGTTTCATGTATAAATATGTTAGCATGTTAAATATTGGATAGACCACCATTTTAAAAATGTGACTAACATGTTTGCTCATCATTTAGTGAAAAATTAAACTAATTTACTTTAAACTAAAATTAAAAGAAAACTAATCTTAAAAGCTAAAATTCAGTGTAAATTGAAAACTAAAATTATTTGTAATGTTTAGAATTTTTAAAACTTACAACCAAACAACAAAGTTTTGGAGATTTGGCTGATTAAATAAAGATCCAATAATATATACTAGTATTTTTATTATGTTATTTTATTTTAATGAGTTAACTAGTTGCAATTATTCTTATACGACTTAAAAAAGTCAACAAACTTATCATATAGTGTGGATTGTGATGAGATGAAAATATAATTTTGTTTACATAAAAATATAAATTTCAATGTTTTTAATTTTCTTGAAGATAAAAAAATATTTTAACCAAAAAATTTGGATACTAAAACTATTTTAAAACCCATTTTGAGTTACAACCATTTAATAATTCTAAATAGTATTAAATATTAAATCAAATTATTTAATTAAAATATAATTTTTTAAAAATATAGCAAAAGACTCTAAGTTTAAAATATTCAATGTATTCTCCATACTAATGATATAAACCTAAAACCGATTAATATCTACTCCTTTTAAGTGTAGTAGGTCTTGAGTGTCAAGACATATAACTTTGAGGGATTGAATTGCAAACCACATTTGTATAGATAATTTCACCAAAATAGACATATTTTCTCGAAAAATGAGATTTGGAAAATCACATACTTAAGTTAACCACCACATCGATCGCAATCTAGTTAGTCTGTCTAAGACTTCATCCAATGTTTGAGTTGAATATAGTTTGACGATATACAACCCCAGTATCGACGCCAGCCCAATGACATATAGAATAAAACATCTAAATGCTTTAAGTTTATTTTACCTATATTTTATGTATAATGCTTACATATGTATGCAATTATCATCCAAGACACGCTAGTAAAAGTTCAGGGATTGATACCTAATGTAAATCCAATCAATTGTAAATCCTTTGAAGATTGAAATGAATGAACAAATTGTCAACGATGAACTTAACTTGATAAATAAGTATGACACACCATCACTCAAATGATAAGTCATACAATTTTAACAACTAACTATAATAAAGTATTTTCATTCAACAACTTAATTAAATTTAAATACATTTTAATTTACTATTTACATGTTCATAATTAAACTCTATCAATTATTTTCCATGTGAAAAAGCATAACATTGTACCAAATTTTAAACCAAATTACTTTAAATTTGTTAAACAAATTTTCAAAGTTAAAAAAAATCTCAATTTTATCTATCATTAATTTTAAAATTAGTACATGCATAAGTTTAAAATTTATGTAAGTAACCATCTAATTCAATAAGAATTTTCCACACATACAAGCCCACACTCAACTTATATCAACTTAGGATTCAAACCTAAAGTTTCTTACCCTTCAAGGTATTTAAGTTTTAGAATGATTAAAATAAAAATGTAGGATTGTTTTTACTTTTTTCATGTGATTGACAAATGATTATTGTCAACTTGCATAATAATACTTAACATGAAATTTTTTATATATATAAAAAATAAAAATGTATGAGATTTATTTATTTTTACCTTAAAAGCACATCTAATCCTCAAAACATGTTAAATTTTGGCTTAATTATAATTTTGATCTTATTTTTTCAAAATCCGTAATTTTGATCATAATTTTTTTATGATTTACAAACTAAATTAATCAATATTTTAATTTATTAAAATATAAAAAATAATATTAAGCATAAATTTTTTCTGTAATTGTGTAAGAGTGTGATGAAGCTTCTTTGGTTTTGGCTGAATATGAAGTAATGAGTGAGAGAGAGTAACTAACTTTCTCACTGTGATGGAGTCTTACGGTCCTCTTCTAGAGAAGACCCGAGTGCCTCAACCGGGGCTCCAAAACCTCGCGGTTGAATCCATTTTCTCGAAGCTTCGATCCGCGCCGAAGCATCTCGACCCGGAATCCGAACCCGGAAGACGCGCCATTTTCCTCTGCCTCACCTCGCCGTCTCCTCACGTCGTCGACCACTCCGTCCGCCTCCTCTGCCGCCTCGCCGCCGACTCAGTCGTCCCCGTCGCGCGCGCCTCGCTCGAGCTCCAGGCCGCGCTCGAAGGCTCCGACCCGAAACTCGTGCCTGTGTTCGTCAAGGGATTGGGCTTCCTCGCTCGCCACGAGTTCCGCAACAATGCCTCTTCACATTCTGCTTCTTCTTCTTCCTCTCACACTCATCCGTTCGTTAGGGTTAGCTGCTCACCACACTCACCACACTCAACGTGAAAATTATTCCGCCTTCGGAAATTGACTGAGTTGAATTCATTTTAAGTAGTTTTTCTTTGTGTTGGATAAAAAATATACTATAGGATTTGGTTCTCATTTGCTTTTGTGATGAAATCATGAGAATTCAGAATCACGTTTGATCAAAATATTTGCGAAATTAGTTTCATCCAAAGGCCGAAGAAGCTGAAAGATAGAAACTCGATTATAATTACTGAAATGAGTGTGAGTTTGTTTTAAATTGAGGAAGTTCAGTGAAAGAAAATAATTGGGAAGGACATGGAGAGGGAGAGTGATATTTTCATGAACTATTTGATTTATGTGAATTATGTTATTGGTTAGATAGAGAAAGTTGTGTTGTGATGGATCACTGTTTTCATGTGCAAACATTGTTGTTTGTAGTTGACAAGAGAGCAAAAGAATAAACCCTGAGAATTTTGTATAACTTGATGCACTAGTTAACTTCACGAGCAAGGTTCCAAAGAATGGCTGTGACTGTGAATGTGCCCTCATTGACTGCATTTGCCTGCAATTTCTCACAATG
Organism: Phaseolus vulgaris; assembly: GCF_000499845.2. Classification (NCBI taxonomy): domain Eukaryota; kingdom Viridiplantae; phylum Streptophyta; class Magnoliopsida; order Fabales; family Fabaceae; genus Phaseolus; species Phaseolus vulgaris. Next base: position 1,057,951 of record NC_023756.2, on the reverse strand, counting down.
TTAAGGATCGTGAAGAAATCATCACTGCAAGTGCTATGTGAAACCTTGCTCCTGACCTTGAATGAAGTTTGATATTTTATTCAGTCTGAACTTCTGCAGCAGGTGTTGCTGTTTATGTTGCAGAATAAGCAGGTGGGAATGGTGCGCGTTTGTGAGTTTTTAAGGCCGTTGTTGGATGTCTCAATCATAAAATTGTTAGTTTTGGAGTCATCCTCTTCCTCGTTTGCCATGCAACTGGTGTCGTCTATGGTGACTTTCTGTTGCTCTTTTCCACATGACTCCATGCCTGCTTTTAAGCTGCTAATTGACTGCCTTAAGTATCTTCCGCATGAGGGATCCGATGTAAGTGTAATACGAGAATAAGCATTGGATATGTTGTGTTAAATTAGTTCTTTGTTTGTTCGTTTTGTTTTATTAGTTTAGTGATAGGTGGAGTGAAATGATTATCTTGTTGCTGTTTTGTTTTCGGACCTTCCCAGGACTACAGGAAATTAATATTTATTGTAGAACATATGGTGGAGGCATATATAGTTGTACTGAAATCTTTGGCTGGAATGAAATCAGTATGTCCCTTGTAATTTAAACTTCTCATTTGCGTTCCTTGCTTTTATGATGATGTTTTCTACTTCAATTTAATTAATGCCTTGCCCTTGTATTTTTGTTGATCCCTGTTAGCAGCTGATAACTGAAGCTCAACTGTGTGCTGTTGAATTCCTGGAAACAGTTTTTTCTCTATCTACATGTCTTCAATGGCACCCTGGTGGTCATGAGCCCGTATGTGAACTCTTTATGCGCTTGTTAACTGTACAGAAAGATATTGGGTTAGCATGGTTACCTGGTTTGTCATCAACTATTGTATCATTATTCATAATCATTGTTCAATCAGAACTTGAACACGAACAAATTTCTATACTGAAACTCCTTCTCTTGATCCTGAAGTGGAAATATGATAGTGCTATGTTTTCTATAGCTGTCTTGATTTTGAGGTTTAAGCATGCATGCAAAAGTCCAATGCACTTTCATTTTCCATCAAGTTCTAAGTCAATCTCTAAAGTGTTCATATTTCATATTTTCATGGAAAAGATGTTTATGAATTTTCCAGGATACTGCTCTTGCATACCCTTTCTTTGTCTAGTTGCAAAGAATTGGGTTCAGGATTGTAGGCGGTTCTTGGCACTAGGGCTAAGTTTACAATATGCACACCACCTGTATATAATTCCACTGAAACATTTCTTTTTGACTCCTGCTGTAAAATGCTCTCTGCTCGAATTCATAAAATAATCCCTCTAATTATGCTCATTTGATACTGCTGTTAGTATCATCATTTTTTATAACTTATTTATTGTTAACGATGCAGATGCTGCTATAAGCAGGACTGAATTCTCCTTATTATTTGAAGAGACTTTGTTTCTTCTTCCCATTCTTAGTCTCATGTCTTCCCCTTCCAAATCTGTTAAAGGATTGGCAACTGATTTACTTCACCTTTTGGAGAAGCTCCTTGCCAACATGTTTGTGCCTCCAAAAGATAAACTAATCCTTGAGGAGGGAGTTCATTATCTCAGCACGCCAGGAATTATAGTTTTCAGACTTTTGCGTCATCTGTGGTATCAGGTATTTTGTCTGGGATATCATTTTTCTGTTTAAACGTTTATTTATATTATCTATGCAAATTGTATATACATTTTGACAGAAGCATTTATATGCTGTAGTACTATATGTAAACCCACAATTTATGTGACCAGGAAAGGGCAGTAAAATAGTATATTGTACCTATATCTAGTTTTCTACCCCAGCAATAATAGACTTTAAGAAATATGTATATGTTTTTTCAGGATGGAGAATCTTCTTCCAGATCTTCCCTTCTGAAGTTGACTTTACCGGGATTGAATCAAAGTGAAATAATGTATGATAGACCAGCATCTTGGGTTTCCCATTTAAGAGGGTTCTGTCTGTCAATTGTTGACCAACGAAAATCTTCATTACCTCTCTCACATTCTCAGGAAGTGTTTCTGAATGGTATAACCTTTTAGCTTTTGTGAAATGGAGTTATAGTTGTGTTAAAGGGTGCAAGAAATTAATGTTATTTCAATGTCTGCCTTGCAGAGATGCCCTTGTTACTCAGTTCTGTTCTCAATGTTTTATTGATACACCCATCAATGGGGGCTGCTTCTGTCGATTCTTTGTCTTCCATTGCCATTATGGATCCCAAACTAGGAGTTCCTTTGTTGCTAACAATTATGTTTTACAGTAATATATTCAGAAGAAATGATGTCAATTGCCATGATATGCTGGTAATTTCTCCATTTTGTAGTGACACTTATTGCATGTCTTACCTTGTTCTTTTGTCTCCCATTATATGTACATTATTTTTCTTCCTCTGTTGTTTTTTGGTTTTTTTTGCAGTTAAAAGTTTTTGAAATGCTGCCATCACTTGCTTCACACTCGGCAATGATTCCACTTGTTGTTCAAACTATCCTGCCAATGCTTAACAAAGACGCAAAAGTGTGCGTACACCCGCTAGATTGTGTAAATGTGTATTTTGTTTGGTTCTTTTAAAAATATATTATTATTATTATATTATTCTTGCTCATTAGTATCCTGTTTTTGGAGAGATGATGTGTACCATTGAGGTCCCTTTTTTAGCATTGAGTATAACATAAAAATGTAATCAAAGTATGTGAATTCTGAGCTGCTTTTGTTTTTAGCTGGAAAATGGAACATAATGACATCCAAAAGCCAATTTTGTATTTATAATTTCTGCTTTTCCTTTGTATTACTTTCAGGAGCCTTACTGGTTTTTGAATATTCTTTGCAAATGACATATCCCTTCTGTACTTGTGCCCGTAAATATAAGTACAAATCTAGTGCTCCGGGTAGTATAGCCTAAATCTTCTTCTTCTTCTTCCTCAAGTCCCCATGGTGGAGGATGTTTGGTTTTTAAGATAGAAAATTCGTTGTGGTGCTTAAATGTCATCTTGGCCTTGAAACTAAAATATGGTCATTTTGCATTCTTAAAAATATTAAATATATATGCAATTTAGCTTTAAATACTTTTCCTCAACATGCAGCTCATTACATTCTACGGCAACTAGATTGCTTTGTCGAACCTGGGAGACTAATGATCGAGCCTTTGGGAGTTTACAGGTGAGCTTTTCACTCTACACTTTCCTGTATTTTCCATTGCAACAAATATTATTTTAGGCGGACATGTATTCATAACTATTTTATGCTGAAGATGAGATGACTTGAAATTTTGTAATTGATCGAAGAAATGTAATTGTGAACTCAATAAAATTGTAACTGTTTGTGAAAAGTTTTCTTAAGTAAATTTAAACACATTGAAATGGTGCTAGTATTCCGTTCTGTAACTCTATTATTTATTAAGATGTGCTACATATGATTAATATTTCCATTGTTCTCAAGAGTAGAATTTATTTCTAGAAAATTTATTTGTAGATAAATAAAGTAAATAACTTATTTTCTAAGCTTTTTACTTGGCTTTGATGATTAAAATCTGAGATAACTCCTGACATATTGATAAACGGTTAGTCCAAACTGTTTTTGAATTGGAAAGCTAGCTGCTAGAGTTAATGTATTTATTTATTCTTAAATTTGTTTGCATTTAAAATTGTTTGATATCTAGAAGTTAACATAGAAGTAGCAAGAATAATAGTTGCTTTTTTGCAAAAGATCCACACTTTTCTCATATTTTTGGAGAGGACATATTCACCCAAGCAAAGTTCAAACTTAAATCCACAATTCTTTGATGCTAAGTAAACAGTTCTTACACATAAAACCACAATTCTTTCTGTACTGTGATATATTCTTGTGAATCCATGAAAAGGACACATAAAAAGGTTTTCTATAAATTTATGTACAATCTGACAGTTTGGCATTTTGTCTGTCTCATTCTTTCTAACTTTTGTCCATGCAACATATTTCTTAGATTTTTATTGAGGATTGAAATTCCAATTTTGTTTGAGTATTTTACAGTCCCTGGCCATGTCTTCAAAATCTTACTACAGTAAATTTTTCCTATATATATATATATTTTACATTTGTCTCTATCTAGGGTGTCTTGCTCCCTAAAGGGTTCACCAATTTCACATCTGAGAGAGAAATCTGCATCAGCATGGCTGCTTCCATTCGAGATGTTTGCCATAGAAGTCCTGATAGGGGTGTTGATCTCATCTTGTCTGTTTCGGTATGCTCTGCCTGTACTGTTTTCTTGATTTTCTTTTTGCAGTGCATCCTTTGATGAGAAATTACGGTTTAACAGTCTTGCATTGAGAACCAAGATCGTGTAATTAAAGCTCTAGGCTTGCAAAGCCTTGCCTTCCTGTGTGAAGCTGATGTGATTGGTAATTTTCTAAACATATTTGTGGAACAATACTATACCAAGGAATAGTAATTTATGCATTTACAATTGTTTGATACCAGATCATGTTCAATTTATTTGTTAAATAGCATTCTGATCTGATATGTTGACTTCTTTAGATTTTTACACTGCATGGGATGTCATTGCAAAGCATGTGCAAGGTTACAAAGATGATCCTATTCTTGCTCATAGGTAAGCATGTCTAAGATTCCTCTGCATACACTTATACGTTGTCGACATAGATTATAATAATGATGGTGGTGAATTATAGAAAATGAAAAATTAGAAGTTATATCCCAACTCATCAAGTGACATTGACAACTTCAGAATTTTTCATTCTTGAGGATCATGAATTTTCTTAAACAAAATATTGCTTTACGTATTTATCTTCTTCCAGTTAATAATATTTGATTCTGTGTAGTATTTAGATTGAGGTGTTCTTTCTCCATAAATTAATATATAATTTCCTAGTTTAAATTGTCATTCTGTTGTCTCATTAAAAGATATTTCCTGTATTATGGCAGCCTTTGCCTTCTGCTAAGGTGGGGTGCAATGGATGCAGAAGCATATTCAGAAGCATCAAAGAGTGTGCTTCCAATTGTTTGGAATGTAGTTACCTCCAGTTAAGATAGACAGTGGGCAAAAGGAAGAATTTCAGCCCTGGAGTCACTTTCCCAATATGAAGTATATCCACTGATACAAATGTTGCTCTTCTGCATGAGTGGACTGTTATTTTATTGAATGAAAGAGTAATTTACACTTGTTCCTTTAATATTGTTTTGCTGTCACTTTCCAGGTATCCCAACTTGAAAATAGTATTCCAGATTTCAAGAAAATGATTTTAGAGTTGTTCTTTTCTGAAACAAGCCCCAACGTTCTCAAGGCTATGGAGGATTTTCATGTCAAGATAATAGCATATGAGCACATGTAAATACTGCATCCTACAATTTACTTATATAGGATGGTGTAATCTTAGTATGATTGAATTTGTTATTTTTTATATCCATTTGCCTTAGAAATCGCCGAAGACTAGTCAAGGAAAAAAGAGTTACAGGAAGCAAGATTGAAAAATTGATGAATGTATTTCCACAGGTTATATTCTCTTCAGGTATGGTGGTATCAGCTTTCCATTGTGTTCTTTTCCCAAGAATTCATGCAAGAAGAAATTCAGATCTGATGGTTGAAAAAATAAAATGAAATGCTTAAATCAAGTCTTTTGTTACCAATAGCTCTTATCAGACTCTGTTCGGTTTAATATAATGATTTTCTTGTGTTATTTGCATACGCCTTGATCTTAAGCAAATATTTACAGGAAAGATAAAGGAAACTAGAGAATTACCTGGTGCCGCTTTAATATGTTTTTCTTTCACTCCTAAAGATGTGAATGAACATCAAGCATCCAAAGTAAGATATTGACAGTTAAATATAATCGGATTAGATTTGAATGAACTTTTGATCTGATATTATAAGTATTCAGAGGTTAAGAGATGTACATACTGGGTATGAAATTGCTCTAGTGGAAGTAGGTGCTTCTCTTCAGCTCTCAAGAAATATCTTGCTTGCGCTGATGGCACTGCAGTCTTGGAAAGGCTTTGTGCGACGTTGGATGAAGGCTTACACACTGTCATATGATGCTAAGGCACAATTGATTGTCCTAGATAAAACTTCTAAAGCTGCTAGTGACATTTTGAAGGTCAAGATTGGTCTTTTGTCATTACAAACCATCTTTTTTTACCCATTTATCAGTTATTTGTATTGAATGCACAAGTTTGTCATGTCTGATTTAGGTTTTTTTACATGCTTTTTGTGCAGAGTATGATGGCTATAGCAGATGAGGCTATACCTAGAGCTGCTGAAAATATTGCACTGGCTATCGGAGCACTTTGTGTGGTGAGAAGGTTTTCTATGGTTATGCACTCATTTAAAATCTTTAAAGATTCTGCTTAATTATCCTCTGTGCCACATGTTGGCATCTTAACATATACACTGTTTTCAAGATTATTGAACATGTAGTGAGTCAGCTCTCTAATAATCTAGTTTTAATATGTATCTTGTGTAATTGGCATAATAACATTTGCTTGCAACTAACTTTGGCCTTTCTATTGTCAGGTTTTGCCTCCTTCTGTTCACACAGTTAAATCTGCTGCTTCAAAGTTTCTTTTGGAATGGTTGCTCCAACATGAACATGAACACCGCCAATGGTCTGCTGCAATTTCTCTAGGATTAATCTCTAGTTTCATGTAACAGATCATAAACAGAGATATCATAACATCACGGGACTTCTTGAGGTATTCTTGTTCTCTATTTTTTAATTAAAATTAAGTGCCGATGAAAGTAAGTTTTAATATCAAAAAAGCTATAACATTTTTTATGAATTTCTCTTGACATTTTAGATTAATCACAAGTGTTTATGGAACTTTTCATAAGTTCACCTTTTTCGCTTAGATTTTATGAATCAAAAGCTTTTTGGAGGTTCTAATAAGAGGTTGTAACACACTTAGGTTCCCAATTTCCATTGTAGTAGAATAGTTGAGAAGTAAGAATGCTATTACACACATGAAGGCTAAAGTCAGAGTTTTAAATGGATTATTCTGTCAATTTTTATTATTTTTTTTCAATTTGGTTCACTCTTGAGAGAAACTTGTTGATAAGATTTTCTGGCATTGCATTTAAGTGATTGTATGAACTTCCAGGTTCTTTTTGATAGTAGAAGTTCCCTTGTAAAAGGAGCATGTGGTGTTGGATTGGGTTTTTCTTGCCAAGATCTTCTTACCAGGGTTGAAACTTCTGTTACCTCTACTGTGATGAAAGAAACAGAGAAGATTCCAGAATCTGAATTGCTAGGAAGAATTATTACTGCCTTAGCTACAATGATACAACAGAGAACTCAATGTTCTTCTGATGTTTTACACAGTCTATGTTCTTGCTTTCCACTGGGTTCATATGACATAAGTGGTAAAGCATATGAACAGATATCTGACAACACTGAAGAGTTGGAAGAAGATATCTGGGGTGTTGCTGGACTTGTTCTTGGTCTAGCTACCTCCATTAGTGCAATATACAGAGCTGGAGAGTTGGAGACAGTTATTAAGATAAAGAACTTGGTAATATCATGGCTTCCATATGTGCATTCAGTAGTTGAAATAAAAACTTTCCTAGGGAAAGAATCTGAAATTGTTTTAGCACTAGGATCCTGTATTGCACTTCCCACTATAGTAGCTTTTTGCCAGAGAATGGAATTGATGGATGATGCTGAGTTGGACCACATTGTGATTGCCTTTAAAGAGTTGATTTCCGAGTTAATTTCTGTGAAAAAGTCTGGCATTTTGCACCATAGTATGCTGATGGCATCATGTGCTGGAGCAGGGACTGTACTTTCTTGTATATTGAAGGAAGGTGTTTACTCTTTTGAGGCTGAACACGTTAAATGTTTACTGGAACTGTTCAGGAAATGTTACGTGAATCCTTTCCCTTCTCTTGTTCATCTTGGTGGCATGCTAGGAGTTGTTAATGCTATTGGAGCAGGTGCAGAAATTTTGGTCAATATGAATTTTCCAAAGTACACTAGGCAATCTGATTATCAGAAGGTAATTTACCTTTTTGATAAAAATTGATACCAGCTATCTCATCGTATTATTTATTTTTTTCTTGCTTCATATTTAAATATCTTACTATTTAAAAAACAGGAGTCTTCCTCTGTAATGGGCCCTCTCCTATCAAGTTCTGATTTTGAACCATACTTGACATCATTGGTGCAAGAGTTGTTTCTTGTGGCACAGAATTCTGATACTCAGCAGCTACAACAGTTTGCTTCCTGGGTGCTTGCCTTCCTTCGACATCATTTATGGTCCAGGGAACTTTTGGGGGTTGATAGTGATAGCAGTGTAGCTGAAACTAGTTCAAAATCTGTTTCCCATAGTTTTTCTGAGGACAGTGTTGTTTTGAAGCTTAGTTTGTGGCTTATGGATTTCAAATACACTGAGGTAAATGTTTTATTTTGTATAAATTTTTATATATATTTATTCATTTGCTTGCTTGCATTGGACTACTTTCCTTCCCATCTGTAACTCTTTTTTTCTGTTTATTCTCCTTTCTTTGTCCGATAGAAGGTGTGATCCTTTGCATTTAATGTCTAAGTTGATGCTTAATTTTTCTTTTTAGAATTATCTAAACAGATTTTCTTATCACGTTTGGGAGTTGAAAATCAAACTAACTACAAAAGTAGCTTAAAATCCATAAATCATTTAGTCATGATTATATATAAATTTGAAGTGTCCACTGGAAGCTAGTTGTTGGGATTTGAACTTAAGTGTTTTTTTAGAAGTCTTATGAATGAATTTAATATTTCACTTTTTTCGTGTACCCTTTTTAATTACTGGCTTAAACTATAAAATCATCTTGGTTTTTTGTTGATCTTGGTTATTCGATGATATTCATCATTGCATTATTTCTTACATGTTTTGTGCCATTGCGTAAACTGAATTCAACACAGTAACTACTTCTGCTTCTCCTATTTAATTATTTTTTTCTTTGATTTTGGCATGGGTGTATATGATAAACTTCCGTTGTACATCTATATTTTCTATTACAATAGAGTTTTATGATATGTTTTTTTGTTAGTACTTCTCATTTTTCTCTTATTTTGTCATCCAAATTCAGCCCGGAACTGTTGACACAGTCATTGCTGTATTAAGGTGTCTTTCTAGAGCTCCCAGGTTGCCAAGCTTGGATTGGGGCTCAATTATTAGGCGTTGTATGAGGTATGAGGTCAAAGTTGTTGAATTGCTACCCAAAGACTCTACTTGCAAGAATGGAACTCTTCGGGAGGAATCCACCATGTTTGCAATGGCTCATGCAAATCAATTTGAGCAATCACTTATTGTCTTTTACTTCATATATAGAGTCGGGCACTTACCACAAAAGCTTGTTATGTATTTCATGCTGGAAAGGTCTCTATGAATGCCTGGACGAGGTTTCTGTGGATACATCTAGTCACATATCTCATATTGAGAGGTGCATGGAGGTTCTATTTACTTTATTACCGGCAGTTCAATCTTCTGTAAGTGTAGTGTCAGGGGATGTTAGTTCTGCAGAGGAATGGTCCAAGGCTGTAAGATGCTTAGGGAAGGCTCCAGAAAGTTGGCTATTGGATTTCTTGAAGGTATGGTGTCCATACATGATATATTGTACGATATCTCTTCATCCAACTTTCCCCTCAAGAAAAATATTTTGAGTTCTGTCACACAATAATAGTAGTAATCTTTTACAATATGTGATAATTTCTATTGTTTGTTGCCTGTATTATGTTACGAGATGTTTTGTTGTTTACCTTACCTTAATTCTTCTTGTTGTTGATTCAAACTAATTGAGGTCTAGCTTATTATTAGGTACGAATTGTCACTTTAAACCTGTGATCTGTGCTGACAGTTGCAATCCACAGGTTTCACATGAGGAGTTTGTTCAGAGTGCTGGAAAATCTATTGAAATCCAGAAAAAGGTTTGTGCTAAGATTAAGCTTGTGAAGAATGGTTCCCTTTCAGTGACTGAACTTGGAAAGATGAAATCCTACATTTTGAACTCCCAATCACAAGGTTAGTTTTATGCTTTGGTACTCAATGTTTCTTTATTTTTTGGCAAAGGAAAGCTCATATCAGTTTGGGCTGAAATAATTGATTGTTCACATGTCAAATGTCAATACTATTGGTCTAATTTTTGCAGGACTCTGGGATATACTCTTTGAAGTTGTGGCAGCTTTGTACCGTGCGGAGGGAAGTATTAAAAAACAGTGGCTTATTGATGCTGTTGAAATTAGCTGCGTATCCAGTTTTCCTTCCACGGTAGTAGTTCCTTACTGATTATCACAACTTATTTGTAGTAACTTTCAGGCATATCATGGAAAAATTCAAAAACTAAATTCAACAAGAATTGGTGTGCTATTATAAGGGTTGCATATTCTTTATTTGATAAAGATAAATGCATTAATTTTCAGACATTCATTTGTTTTGGAGCTTACTTTGTGCAGGCACTGCAGTTTTTTGGTCTGTTATCTGCTTCATGCTGCAAGTATATGCCCTTTATGATCGTGGACCAACAAATGGTAGTGAATGATCTACCAGTCACCCTTGTGTCTCTTCTAGCAGACCAAAACTGGAATGTTGTTGCTGAAACTGTCGTGTCGCACCTCTTTTCATCTACAGAACGCATATACAACTGGGCTGCGCAAATAGCAGACGGTTCCTATATTCCTGGTTCAAAGTGTATTGTTTCACAACTACTGTGTTGTTCTTCACATACTTGCTTGGTCTGGAGTGTTGTTGAGACTGTTCTCTAAGGCATGAAGTTATAAATAGAACCATAACATATTTTTTTTATACTCTAACAAATCACCCGCAAGAAATCTCCTTAGTTAGTTGCCTTGACCTTAGTAAGTTTTAATATTAAAGAAACTAGCATTTCTAATAAACATCTCCATTTGTTAAATCTTTCGTGTCCATTTGTTAAATCTTTCGTATACTGTGATAAAAAAGCTACCTGACTCTATGTTTGTTCTATAAAAAAGCTTTTCAGTTTAATGAACTTTGTGCAATGGCAGCAACACCTGATTTGGAGAAATCTTAATTAAATAAAACAACGGGGTCTATGGTTTTTTTTAGCTACTTTTCCATTTCTCGATTAATTTAATTTTATAAAATTTATTTATAACTTTTTTTGTATTCGCTTATAAACATCTTTATTTTTATTTGTTTTTAGTGAATGTGAAATTTTCAACTCAGACATGAAATTAAATATTTATGAAAACATGTTTTAATGGTTCTGATGTAGCTCAAATTTGTTGTTTTAAAATTGGCGACTCATACGTGAATATGTGATGCATTTAAGTGTCAATTTTTTTTTATATGTGGTGTTCGTTTATCCGAAACAATTCATTATTGGGTTTAGGACTTTTTTAAATTATTTTTTTAGGAAAATTCTCCTTACATCCAAACTTTTTAACCTGCATCCAACACACTTTTTAATTTCTAAAAATACCCTTTATTTTTAAAAACGAAAATTAAAAATTAAAAATAATATATTTTGGAAAAACAAATTCGAAAGAGATTATTACGTTCTAACAAAAAATTTCAAAATAAAATTAAAAAAAGTATCATTTCGGAAAAATAATTCTTAGAACACAAAAAAATATGTTCTATAGAAAGAAAAATTGAAAACATATTTCAGAAAAGAGGTCCTGAATGTATTTTTACCCACATCATAACTTTATTCAAGGCATTTTCGTCGTTTTATACTGAAATCAGGTGCAAGTTGAAATTTGATACAGTAAGTAATTTAATTGCTTTTATTTTACATCATTTGTTTGTTCCAAAACTTTTGGGCCCTTTTTGCTTTCAGCCCACTTTCTTCCTGCACCTCCATACCTTCTTCTCTCACCTCCATACCTTCTTCTCTCAATACACTTGTACAGGAATAGAGGAATAAAGACCTTACTATGCCTGGTGCTAATGTCAAAAACTTCAAAACATAAATTCCATCAATATGATTACATATATATATATATATCTTTTAGACATATTATCTGAAATCCTAATGATGGAGTCTTTAATCGTGTGAAATTGCACTGTGTAGTATTAAAATAATATATTAATATTAGGAACAACATTACAAATTTTAAACATGTTAATATTAATATTAATAATAATATTATTTTTTATTAATAATATTAATATTATTAAAACAAAATAATATTATTATTAATTTTAACAACTATAATGTTACTATCATTAATAATAATATTATCATTATTATAAATTTTTTATTTTTTATTTATAATAGCTTTCAATGTTAGGATATTATTATAAATATTAATAATAATATCTATAACAATAACAAGTGTTAATAATAATAATAAAATTAATAAAAAGTAATAATAATATTATTAATAGAATAAACAGCTTGTGAAAATTAGAATTAAAAAGGAAGTGAGAGCACATCCCTGATGATCCAACGAAAGAAATCTGCAACCCTTCAAATACATCTCTCAGAGACAAAATCAAGGCTCCAATCTTAGCTACCATTACAAACAATAAGAAACGTTTGGTAAAAATTTCAGATCAAAACACACAAGGAATTACACAAATAAGTCTCGGACTGAGAGCAAACAAAAAACTCAAAAACTTGTTCTTCTGAAAACAAAACGTCCTGACTTTTCTTCCTTATATCTTATTTTGTGTGTTTTTTTTGGACGTGCCTCCTTACTGGATAGATAACAACATATGAAAGTACTTGTGTAAATTTAGAGACTAAATTTAGAAACTAAATAATTGGTATCTAAAATGTTAGTTGCTAATTAGATACCAATTTAGAAATTATTTAACAATAATAGAAAATAATATAAACTAATTTAGAAACCAATTTTTTTGTTAGTTTCTAAAATTGTCTCTATTTTAGTTCCTATTGTAACTAATTATTTTGGTCTCTAAAAATTGGTTTCTATTTCATGATTTTCTTGTAGTGTGTATTTGATTTCTTCCTGAGTTGGGAGGTGGCATTGAAGTTGTGAGCATTGCAAATAACTTTTAATTTTTTTTCTTTTCCTCCTTGGATTTCCATTTGTTTATGAAATTAGGAGAGGAGAATTTGTGTAGCAGTCACTCGATGTAGATTAGCTGTGTAAAGCTTGAGTATTTGTTGTACCTAAAATGGTCCTTGTATTTCTTAATGGAAGAAGCAATAGATGTTTTACAATATACTTGTGTGTGTGAGTGAAGTTCATGATATTAATGTCAACTACAACACTATAATAATAGTTCAATATTAGTATTAGTCTGAGGCTATAAAATTCTATATCTTAAAAAAATTCATTACCAATGCTCACTATTCCATCAAAAGTCCAAAGGGAAGGTAAATATACAGTCTTCCAACTATAAGAACACCAGATTTAATACCGAATTTGTATTGCTCTGTAAACCATTAAAGTCATTAAAGGGCCTTTTCTGATTAAAAAAAAGTCATAAATGTCTAGTAATAATAAAATTGAATTATAAATTATAAATAAAGAGATAAAAATCACTATTAAACTAAATTAAGTGAATAAAGAAAGGTTGTAGAAAAGATATTGCTTTTTATATTTTCAAGTCAGAATATTATTTATTGTCACACATCCATTAATGGATTACAACTGTGAACACTTTTCTTAACTTGGGCACACAGCCCTCTCTCCATATCAGGATCTCAAACTTTCACCACAACTGTTAAATGAATATCAAACAGCTCCCATTTTATATTGCGGAACAAAGCTGACAAAGTTTGCGTTCGTTATCGGAAAAAGACTTAAAAGTTATTGGTTGAGTAGCCATCAAAGAAAAAGATGTTCCACTCTCCTTAAAGTGACTCATTCTTCTTCGTAAAATAGCTAACCACTCATTTCATCACTATAGCAATCTATGCACTTCATCCATTTCAAATCACACACTTCCATTCACTCCATTCCCAACTCCTACCATGGCAGCAGAACTTGTTGGTGGTGCTCTTCTTTCGGCCTTTCTTCAGGTTGCATTCGACAAGCTCGCTTCTCCTCAATTTCTGGACTTCTTTCGTGGAAGAAAACTTGATGAGAAGCTCCTTGGCAATTTGAACATCATGCTGCACTCCATCAACGCTCTAGCTGATGATGCTGAACTAAAGCAGTTCACAGATCCACACGTCAAAGCATGGCTTTTTGCTGTCAAAGAGGCTGTCTTTGATGCAGAGGATTTCTTGGGTGAAATAGACTATGAACTCACCAGATGCCAAGTCCAAGCTCAATACGAACCTCAAACCTTTACTTACAAGGTATCAAATTTCTTCAACTCTACTTTCACTTCATTTAACAAGAAAATTGAATCTGGGATGAAAGAGGTCCTGGAGAAATTAGAATATCTTGCAAAGCAAAAGAGTGATCTTGGTTTGAAGGAGGGTACTTATTCTGCTGATGGATCAGGTAGTAAACTGCCATCATCTTCTTTGGTGCATGGATGTCTAGCTTCTTGTTGTTGTTGTTGATTCAAACTAATTTAGGTCTAGCTTATTATTAGGTACGAATTGTCACATCTCATATTGAGAGGTGCATGGAAGTTCTATTTACTTTATTGCTGGCAGTTCAATCTTCTGTAAGTGTAGTGTCAGGGGATGTTACTTCTGCAGAGGAATGGTCCGAGGCTGTTAGATTCTTAGGGAAGGCTCCAGAAAGTTGGCTATTGGATTTCTTGAAGGTATGGTGTGCATACATGATATATTGTACGATATCTCTTCATCCAACTTTCCCCATCAAGAAAAATATTTTGAGTTCTGTCACACAATAATAGTAGTAATCTTTTACAATATGTGATAATTTCTATTGTTTGTTGCCTGTATTATGTTATGAGATGTTTGTTGTTTATCTTAAGCTAATTCTTCCTGTTGTTGATTCAAACTAATTGAGGTCTAGCTTATTATTAGTTACGAATTGTCACTTTAAACCTGTGATCTATGCTGACAGTTGCAATCCACAGGTTTCACATGAGGAGTTTGTTCAGAGTGCTGGAAAATCTATTCAAATCCAGAAAAAGGTTTGTGCTAAGATTAAGCTTGTGAAGACTGGTTCCCTTTCAGTGACTGAACTTGGAAAGATGAAATCCTACATTTTGAACTCCCAATCACAAGGTTAGTTTTCTGCTTTGGTACTCAATGTTTCTTTATTTTTTGGCAAAGGAAAGCTCATATCAGTTTGGGCTGAAATAATTGATGGTTCACATGTCAAATGTCAATACTATTGGTCTATTTTTTGCAGGACTCTGGGATATACTCTTTGAAGTTGTGGCAGCTTTCAATGCACTAAAATTCGGAAGAAACATAATGCATGTTGTACCTTTATTTTTGTGTTCTTCTTACACAACCCTTATGTACTATAGTTCTAACCTTCGGATTGATCTTCGAAATATGTAATGCATTTCGATTAGATTACACAAGAAAAATTATTGTGTTCCAAACCCTTGATTCCAAAGTTGAGTGAATGATTCCATTGGAATGCCTAGTTTTTCTGTGACTTGATACAAATCCACGTAATGGTTTGAATCCTGAAAAAGTGTTCCAAAGTTGTTTTTATGAAAAAGTTTATTTAACTTTTTATACATTATATATGTGAATTTTTTAAAATGTAGAAAAGTGTTGGCTGTCTATTAAGTGCTGAAATTCCATACATCATAAAGTAGAAATAGAGGGATCGTATATTGTGATTAGGTAAGGAATTTTCTTACAACCTGTTCAAAGTGTTTTGTTTCTCAATAAATTTGTTTCACAACTACTGTGTTGTTCTTCACATGCTTGGTTTGGAGGGTTGTCTAGGTTTAATTACATTACTCAATGTTGGGAAGTGTATGAAGAGATGGGAAGACTTGGAGTACATAGGAATGCTTATACTTTCAATATTATTACTCATGTTTTATGTAAAGATGGAGATACAAATAAGGTGACAGGGTTCTTGGAGAAGATGGAGGAGGAAGGATTTGAACCTGATTTGGTTACATATAACACACTTGTTAACAGTTATTGTAAGAAGAGGAGATTGGAGGATGCTTTTTATCTATACAAGATCATGTATGTCAGAGGTGTGATGCCTAATTTAATCACATATGCAACACTTTATATCTAAATGATAAGAAAATTATTATTTTTATTTAATTAATATATTAAAATTATAAATACTCAAAAAACACCTAAAATATATTCAAAGTGATCGATATTTATGTGTATATTTTTTTCCACAAGTTAAGTTAGAATTAGGAAAATTCAACAGTTAGACTTATTCATTAAATAGGTTTGTCATATCAGAAAATTCAACAATTATTGATTGATTTGGGGCATCAACCTTGTTTAGATGCAGATTTTGTACACTATGGATTTATGCACTCACAAGTACAACTCATCAAAACCGTTGAATAAAAGTCAATCTGCTAAAGTTTGAACCATCCACTACTAATCCAACTATCACTCTTTCTTATTGGTGGCTAGATCAGGGAATTCATGAAGTTTGAACCATTCAGTACTAATTAATCCAACTATCACTCTTTCCTATTCGTGGCTGCATCAGGGAACTAAACTCAAAATATATATTATGAATTCATCGGAAGCATTAGCAAGGGATTTGAAAAATAAAACACACCTTGTGAGGTTAAAGTTAAAATGAAATAAGAACCACATCCCTGATGATCCAAGGAAACACAAGGAACTACTTGAGATTCTCCAGCCCTCCAAACACTTGGAGGTTTTTCAAGTTGGATATTTGATAATTCGTTATCAAATCTGGTGTTCTTAAGGTTAGAGGACTGTAAATATTGTCTATGTTTGCCTCCCCTTGGTCTTTTGTCATCTCTGAAGATTCTCAAAATTAGACGGCTTGATAGAATAGTGAGCATTGTTACTGACTTTTATGGGACCAACTCTTCATTTACGTCCTTGGAAAGGTTGGAATTCTACAACATGAAGGAATGAAGGAAAGGGAAGAATGGGAATGTAAAACTACTTCTTTTCCACGTCTTCAACATCTTTCTGTGGATCAATGTCCCAAGCTGAAAGGTCTGTCAGAGCAACTTCTTCATTTAAAGAAATTATTTATTTGTCACTGTGATAAGCTCATCATGAGCATTATGGATACATCGTCGCTTCAACTCTTGGAAATTTTTTCATGCCCACTTGTGAATGTTCCCATGACCCATTACAATTTCCTTGAACAATTGACTATTGATGCTAGCTGCAACTCTCTTACAATCTTCCGGCTAGATTTCTTTCCAAAGATCCGTTTAATTCATCTGAGAAGGTGCCAAAATCTGAGAAGAATTTCACAGGAGCACACTCATAATCATCTCAAAGAATTGGCAATTAATGATTGCCCTCAATTTGAATCATTTCTAGCATGAGAGAAGGGTTTGAAATTGTGACTCTCCATGAGAGAAGGAAATTGAAGCATTGAAGCAGTGAGCATTGCAAATACCTTTTACTTCTGACATTACCTGACTGTTATTTTGTGTAATTGTTGAACTGTAAAAGGTATACACTTGTTTTCTAGTTAAACTTCATGTTGTCCACCAACCTAGCCTAGGTATTTGTCAGACTATTATTGATTACTTCAGCAAACTAGTTATGTACTAAAAAATTGAATTGAACTGTTATAGACTTCTAAACTTCATTTTTCTAAATAAACTGTTTTGCTGAACTTCTTCATGGGTCTATTTGCTTTTCAAGGAAGAAAATACAGCGCACTTTTCTGCAATGCACACCACTGTTTCAATTAATTATGCCACTTTCAGTTTTGGAAACAAACAATCAAAGTAAGAAAATTGAAAAAAAGTGATGAATATAGAAAGACAAATAGACTAAATATAATGCAAGATTTACCAAATACTATGTCAGGCACTATAATTATATAAACCAAGACAAATGAACTTTTCCGAGAGCACTCATCATGCCATCAACCCTCTAGCAGAAACAAAAACTAGATGAAATTAAAGGTAAAAGATCTCAAACCAGATATGAAATGTGAATGAAAGAAATTCAACAGTTCAGACGTGATTGTTTGAAATTCAGCACATTAGATATTAAAGAAATAAGACCTTTTCCTAAATATATATGATTTGTAAATACTGAAGCTAACTTTTGTTACAACCTGGAGGAGTGTCCTCAAATTTTCATAAACTCACCAAGTTGCCTTGAATTTACAATAACAAAAGTGACAAAGATGCCAATGCATTTGGGAAAAATGAAGAATCTTAAAGTACTAAGTACATTTTTTGTCCATAAAAATTACGAGTTCAGTAGCTTTGGAAAGATTGGAATTCTACAAAATGAATGAATGTAATGTAAAACTGCTACTTTTCCGCGTCTGCAATATCTTGTACATAGATATGACCCAAATTCCCATATCAGGCATTTGGCATCCATTGAGAACAGAGTATTCTGTAGTTGGAAGTTATGGCTATCTAAGTATATTTGTTTTCATAGCCACATTTTTCCTTCTATCTTCTTATTCTTGCTACTACAGTTTCTGACAAAAAAATTGAACTTAAACTAAATAATAGATCACTAAAACTAAATGATCCCAAGAATGAAGTTATGGGTTTTGAGTGAGGAAAGATGAATGGAAACTGTAGTGGACATAAGGGACATGTGTTGTGTTTAAGATTCTATAGCTTAGCAGGCATGTGTTTAATTACAATAAACTGATGAGCCTTAGAATGTGATGAACCAAATGTTTCCCTGTGTCCAACATTTTCCATCATTTTCCATGTGATGGTAGAGAGGTTCTGAAAGTAGGAATTAGAATATACATTAATGGCAGAGACATGTGCTTTATCATTCATCAACTACATCACTCACTCACCAACTCAATTCAAGCTGTAGCTACTCCAACCCCATTGCAGAATCTCCTTTAATCAATATGGCTCAACACATTTGTTATCTAAACATGCAGCTTGCTGCGAAAGCAATTAACATTGTGAAGCTTTAGCACTGCAATTTAATTGGAAAAATCTAAACATGCAGCTCTATAAAAAAATTGTATGCTAATGTATTTATGATGGATACACTTATTCTTGATTTTTAAGTCAATGATTTAAATGGAACAATGTGCTTATGCTTTTGTTTCTACCTTATTTCTTCCACAGCTCTTCCAAAGTCGGTTTGTAGCAGTGTACCATGATATTATACAGAGGAAATAAGTACAAGGGCTTGAAATTGGGTTCCGATGAGGAGTTTCTATACAATTCCCGAGCAAACTCCAACATTAATTCTTATAACATTGTAGATTGGAAAGTGGATTGTTGAACCAAACTGTTTTAAAACCTCATTAAGTATCCATTCTCAAAAAAATCTGATTCTTCCAATAAAAAACCATGTGTCTCCTGTTTTATTTCACATCCTTTTAATCTCTCTTCCCATTAAAAAATAACAGTTAATTATATTTTACTACTTTATTACCTCTCCTCTACAATCTGGAGATCCTCCTGCAACAGAAAAACTCTTGCTCTGCACTAAAAGTTTAAAGACTCTGAACAGCAACAACAAAGTTACAGAAGTGTAAAGTTTCTTGTTGACCAAGTATTGTCTTGTATAGTTGGAGATAAAAACTGATTATTGGGAGGAAACACCTCTCTACAAAATATACTTTTACAAGAAGAGGAGATCTATCATACGGAAGAGTTTCATTAATTTTTTAATCATACACTTTATATATAGTATAACTTTCTTACATATAAACCAAATACAAAATTTCTATCATGAGATTCAAATAGTAACATTATTTTCATTTTAAAAGCAACATTTTATATCTAACTGATAAGAAAATTATTATTTTTATTTAAATAATATATTAAAATTAGAAATACTCAAAAAAATCCTAAAATTTATTCAAGTGATCAATATTTAGGTGTATATTTTTTTCTACAAGTTGAAGCTAGAGTTAGAATACTTGATTTCGTGGAAAACAAAAAAACAAAGTACTATTTTGCGCTCTTCGTCCGAAACCGAATATCGAGCTCTTGTTACTACTGCATAGTAAAATCCAATGGCTCATTTTTCTTCTACAAGATCTTTATATCAATATTCAACAAAATGTCCATTTGTTCTGCGACAATCAAGTTGTCGGACACATTGTTTCAAATCTTATTTTTCTCAAACGTATGAAACATATTGAAATAGATTGTCACGTCGTTAGAGAAAAACTACAATGTGAATTATTTCATCTTCTCCCTTTCAAGAGTTCTGAGCAATATGCTGACATTTTCACCAAGGTCCTTGATCAATCCATATTCGGTAAATGGTTTCCAAGCTCGGGTTGAAAAATTATCAACCTCCAGCTTGAGGAAGGCTATTGGGCTTCATTATTTTTGTGGTTAATTTTCTATTGGGCTTGGTTTTGTTTTTCCTAATGGGCCTTCTTACTTAGGTTCCTTTCTTTTACAAATAGCAATCTGTTGTTTTCTGTCCAGAAAATGAATAACAAAGTAAGAAATTGTTCATCTTTTCTCTGTTCTTGCTCTTTTCGTTTGTTCCTCTTTGGTGCGTGCTCAATGTCTTCCATTATCCCTGTATGAGCATTTTGGTCTTCTGCTATCTTAAATTTGAATACATATGTCAAATACAAAATATTTTATGGCCAAATTAATACCTAATTACTACCAACCTGAAAACATAATACTAAATCGGTATTAAGTCCCAGTGTAGAGTTAGTCAATGAAACAATATTAGAAAAAAAAAAAAGATTGTGTCAATTTTTAAATGAAAGTAAAACCAATTTGAGATCTTTCAAAACAATAAAATAAAATTATGTCGAGACTATGAATCTTGACGGAGAAACTAATCTGAAATTAAAGCATGCTTTGGAGGTGACAACTCATCTTCATGATGAAAAATCTCTCCAAAAGTTCAGGGCAATGGTTAAATGTGAGGATCCTAATGAAAATATGTACTCATTTATTGGAACTTTTCAACATGATGGTTAAGAGATTCTAAGTTGAAAAACACTGAAATTATGCTGATGTTGATGGTGGATCCTCTGATTTCTTGGGCCAGAGTAATTAGGCAAGTGAGACTCTGCATCCAATTAAGGGCTTTAGTTTTAGAGATGAGCGCATAGTGAATGGGCAATGGGTTAATGAACCATGTTCAGACTTCATACAGAAATTCTTTCGAGTTTTAGCTATTTGTCACACAGCTATTCCAGATGAAGATAATGAATCTGGAGAAATTTCCTATGAAGCCGAATCACCAGATGAAACAGCTTTTGTCATAGCTGCAAGGGAGCTTGGTTTTGAGTTTTTTGCAAGGACACAATCAAGCATATCATTGCACGAATTGCATTATGAAAGTGGAAAAAAGGTTGACAGGTTGGATAACTCCTTTTACCATGTTCCCTTTTCTAATATGTTCCCCACAATGTTGGTGGCCAAATTTGTCATCTCAGATGAGATCATATAACTTCTATTTAATAGAGTAGTTCAGCTTCTGTTGTCAACAAAGTTTTATCTGGCTTCTCACTCAAACAAAATTATAATAGGATTTTCAAAGCTTTGGTTTGCCCTTCCTTTTACATCTTCATATATCTATTAAACTAGTTTCATTGTATATAAGACCCATAAAAGAAAAAAGTTCAATTATGGATTTTTTGGATGGTATAAATTATAGTTATAGGGAAATTTTCCTTTCTGCAAAATCATATGTAAAGGGAAAGACTCTCAGAAAGTGTCTGGGCTCTTAAATCTGGTTTTAGGATGAAAGATTGAGGAGAAGAATTAAAGCCTTTCATGTTTGGAAGAATATTGGCTGAAAAAGGAGAATAGTAAAGGTCGTAAGATTCAATATCTTGAAAAAGAGAAGCAAAATAAGTGTAAACAAAATTTACTAACTACAAGAAAATCATCTTTACCACAGGGGCCGTCTAACTCAATTAGTTTAGTGTGTGTGAGTTGTTGAAAACCTCCTAGTACCTATATTTAGTTCTGTTAGATATTATTAGATATAATTAGATATTATTTAATATTATGAGATATTATAGATATTGTTAGATATCTTATATTTATGTAATGGGCTTAGCCCATATGTTTCTTTTTCCTATATAAACATAACCCTATGTGTTCAATATACACAAGGGATTTACCCTATTCTTTCTTTTCCTTTAATATGGTATCTAGAGCATAAGGTTAGAGTTTAGGGTTTAGGGTTCAATTTTTATTGGTGAATCCACTATTCACTAGAATTTTCCAGCCACCACCCCCACTGTCTCGCCGGACCTTTGCCGGACCTTCACCGGACCTTCGTCGGACCTTCACCGGACCTCCGCCGGACCTTCGCTGGACCTTCACCGGAACTTCGCCGGACCTTCGCTGGAGACGCCGCCGGAATCTCGCCGGAATCGCTGTCGGAGCCTTCATCTTTGTTGCTCCCGCCAATTAACCGGTGACTGGATTTGTCCTTATCTTTTATGGCTTCTTCCGCTTCCGCTGCCACTATGGCTTCTTCTTCAGTCATTATGCCGGATTCATCTATTTATACTAATTACGTCAATGTTCATCTTTCCATTGACAAATTGGATGGAACCAATTATGATACTTGGGCATCAGATATTAAATTATGGCTTAAGAGTCAAGGTTATGTTGATCATCTTACTCATCCTACTCTTGCTGAAAATGAGGTTGTTCGTTAGTCGAAAATTGATGCTCAATTATGCATTGTTATCAAATCGACCATTCACTCATCTTTAAAACAAATTTTTCGTACCTATGAAACATGTTCAGAAGTTTGGGAACAAGCAAAATTATTATACACCAATGATACTCAACGTCTTTATGGTGTGTGTCAAAATCTTCTCACAATTGTTGCTCCCAAACGTCTTGATGGTACAATGGCAGAATATCTAGGTAAACTTCATGCTCTTCTTCATGATTTTAATGAGTTATTACCTCCTGCCTCTACTCCTTCTCAAGAACTAGAACAAAGATCCAAGTTCTTCATGTTATTGGGTTTACATGGTCTTCCTGATGATTATTCTCACGTTCGTGATCAAATTTTGGGATCTCCTATTGTGCCCAATTTTACTTCCACTTGTTCTACCCTTTTGCGCGTGCCAGGTAAACACACTGCTGATATAATGTCTCATGTTGATGACTCTTCTGCTTTAGTATCTCAGCATAATGATCGTACTCGCCCTCACAAGCCGGGCAAAGGGCGTCACAAGTGTGACCATTGTGGCAAACTTGGCCACAAAATTGACAGATGTTATGCCTTACATGGTCGTCCTCCTAGATCTGTTGCGGTTGCTCAAATTGCCCCTGTGCAACCTTCTACCATGGACCATACTTCAATTGATACCCCAAGCCAGCCTGCTATTTTCAATGAATTTCTTAAATGGTATGAGGATCGTCAGAACCCTAGTTCCACGGCTTCTGTTGCATATTCAGGTACATCTTTTGTTGGCCTCACTCACTCCACTTCCCATGGCCCTTGGGTTCTAGATTCAGGTGCCACTGATCACATTACTGGTAATAAATCTTTTTTCTCTTCCCTATCTACTACGGGTTATTTACCTTCAGTTACCATGGCCAATGGATATAGGGTACCATCACATGGTGTTGGTACTATTAATCTTTTTTCATCTTTATCTATTGATAATGTTCTTTATGTCCCTGGGTCTCCATTTAACTTATTATCCATTAGTCGTCTCACTCGTTCCCTTGACTGTGTTATTTCTTTTACCAAAGATTCTGTTACTTTACAGGACCGGAGTTCGGAACGGATGATTGGCACCGGATGTGAGTCTCATGGACTTTATCAACTACAGATCTCTGCACATGTTGGCGCAATTATGGATTCTCCATCTCTCATTCATGCTCGGTTGGGTCATCCTAGTCTTGCCAAGATGCAACAGCTTGTTCCAAGTTTGTCTAATGTGTCTACTTTATCGTGTGAGTCGTGTCAGTTAGGGAAACACATTCGTAGTTCTTTTCCTCGTAGTGTCTCACAACGTGCTTCATCTCCTTTTGCCTTAGTTCACTCTGACATTTGGGGACCAAGTCGTATTAAGTCTAATTTAGGATTTCAGTATTTTGTTACTTTTATTGATGATTATTCAAGATGTACTTGGGTATTTTTAATGAAAAACCGTTCTGAGTTGTTTTCTATATTTCAAATATTTTACAATGAAATTAAAAATCAATTTGGAATTTCCATCCGAATTTTGCGCAGTGATAATGGACGTGAGTATCTTTCTCATTCTTTTAAAAATTTTATGGCTTCTCATGGTATTCTTCATCAAACTTCATGTGCTTATACACCTCAACAAAATGGGGTAGCTGAGCGCAAGAATAGACATCTTGTTGAAACAACTCGTACTATTTTAATCCATGGTGATGTTCCTCAGCGTTTTTTGGGTGATGCTGTTCTTAGTGCATGTTATCTCATTAATCGCATGCCATCTTCAGTTTTAGATAACAAAATTCCTCATTCTATTTTATTTCCACATGACCCTCTCCACTCTTTACCTCCCAAAGTTTTTGGGTCCACATGTTTTGTTCATAATTTTAGTCCTGGTCTTGATAAATTATCTCCTAAGTCACACAAATGTGTCTTTTTAGGGTTCACTAGATCACAAAAAGGATATAAATGTTTCTCACCGTCTTTAAACCGTTATTTTATTTCAGCAGATGTCACCTTCAGTGAATCTTCCCTTTACTTTAAGTCTTGTCCTTCTCCTTCAATTTCTTCATCTAATCAAGTTAATATTCCTCTTGTTGTGCCTAGTGCACCTAACAATTCACCACCGGCGCCAACTCTTCAGGTGTATAGTCGTCGTCAACTGTCTCATCGTCCATCAGCAGACTCTATTATGGTGCCAACACCTCATCCCCCTCCGGCTCTATAGTTGAACCTCCGACTGTTGAACCTGATCTTCCTATTGCTATCCGTAAAGGTATACGTTCTACTCGTAATCCCTCTCCACATTATACTGCTTTGAGTTACCATAGACTATCTCAACCCTTTTATACCTGCCTTTCGTCTATTTCTTCTGTATCCATTCCAAAATCTGTAGGTGATGCCTTAGCCCATCCTGGTTGGCGTCAGGCCATGCTTGATGAAATGAATGCGCTTCAGAATAATGGAACTTGGGAACTTGTTCCTTTACCATCTAGGAAATCTGTTGTTGGTTGCAGGTGGATTTTTGCTATCAAAGTTGGTCCTGATGGTACTATTGATCGTCTCAAAGCTCGTCTTGTGGCTAAGGGTTATACCCAAATTTTTGGTTTAGACTATGGTGATACTTTTTCTCCAGTAGCAAAGATGGCCTCTGTTCGCTTATTCATAGCTATGGCTGCTCTTCAACAATGGCCTCTTTATCAACTGGATGTTAAAAATGCTTTTCTTAATGGGGATTTGCAGGAAGAAATTTATATGGAGCAACCTCCCGGTTTTGTTGCTCAGGGGGACTCTTCTGGATTGGTATGTCGTCTTCGCAAATCCTTATATGGCCTCAAGCAGTCTCCTAGGGCTTGGTTTGGAAAATTTAGCAATGTTGTTCAACAATTTGGTATGACTCGCAATGAAGGCGATCATTCAGTTTTTTATCGTCACTCGAGTGCTGGGTGTATCTATCTTGTAGTATATGTTGATGACATTGTTCTTACAGGCAGTGATCACCATGGCATCTCACAAGTAAAACAACACCTTTGTCAACACTTTCAGACCAAAGATCTTGGCAAACTCAGATATTTCTTGGGGATTGAGGTAGCACAATCCAATACTGGTATTGTTATCTCTCAAAGAAAATACGCATTAGATATTTTGGAGGAAATTGGGTTGATGAATTCGAAATCTGTTGATACTCCCATGGATCCCAACGTCAAGCTTCTACCCAATCAGGGGGAGCCTCTTTCAGATCCTGAGAAGTACAGGAGATTAGTTGGAAGATTGAACTATCTCACTGTTACTCGTCCTGATATTTCCTTTGCAGTCAGTGTGGTGAGTCAATTTCTTAATTCTCCATGTGAAGATCATTGGAATGCAGTCATTCGTATAGTGAAGTACATTAAAGGCTCTCCTGGAAAAGGTTTGTTATATGGTCATAATAACCATACTAAAGTCGTTTGTTATTCAGATGCTGATTGGGCAGGATCTCCATCTGATAGAAGGTCAACTTCTGGTTATTGTGTCTCCATTGGTGATAACTTGATCTCTTGGAAGAGCAAGAAACAAAGTGTTGTGGCAAGATCTAGTGCAGAAGCAGAATATAGAGCTATGGCCTTGGCTACTTGTGAGCTTATTTGGCTTAAACAGTTACTTAAAGAATTGCAATTTGGAGAGGTTACTCAAATGACACTGATATGTGATAATCAGGCTGCTCTTCATATTAGCTCAAATCCAGTTTTTCATGAAAGGACAAAACATATTGAGATTGATTGTCATTTCATTCGAGAAAAGATTATATCAGGAGATATCAAGACTGAGTTTGCTAATTCAAATAATCAATTAGCAGATATTTTTACTAAACCCTTACGAGGACCTAGGATTGATTACATTTGTAACAAGCTGGGTACATATGATCTATATGAACCAGCTTGAGGGGGAGTGTTAGATATTATTAGATATAATTAGATATTATTTAATATTATGAGATATTATAGATATTGTTAGATATCTCATATTTATGTAATGGGCTTAGCCCATATGTTTCTTTTTCCTATATAAACATAACCCTATGTGTTCAATATATATACACAAGGGATTTACCCTATTCTTTCTTTTCCTTTAATAAGTTCCAATGAATAAAAGAATCATTATTAACTCTTAATAAGAGAAAATTCTACTTGAAATTTAATAAATGTTTTGGTTCATGTGGTGCCAATGAGTGGTATATATTTATAGTTTGTATTCTTTGTCTTTATTTCTGATAAACTCTATCAATAGGTCTGAACCTGTTTGATATATTTGGTCGATGCAGAGAGAGTGATTTAAGAAGCTTTGAACAAGTCTTTACATAGCATATTATAATTTAGACGCATTTTCATCTGTTTTAAATTTGTGTTTAATTTACTGTTCATTGGGTTAATTTTTGACTAGCAGAGTGTATCAGCTTCCACATGTGTTAGAGTTCAGCAGTTCCCGCAAAAGAATGTCAGTGATAGTGAGGAATGAGGAAAATCAATTATTGCTCCTATGCAAGGGTGCAGACAGGTTTCAATTAATATCCCATGCTTTTTGAATGATGGAGTTGTTATTAGCATGTAGTAACGTCAAATTGTGTATTTCCCTGCATATATATTCAGTGTAATGTTTGAAAGGCTCTCACAGCATGGAAGACAGTTTGAGTTTGAAACCAGAGATATGAACTTGATGAAGAAGAATAAAAGTTATGGGACGAGGAGTTTTCAAAGGTCAAAACTTCTGTAACAGAAGACCGAGATGCACTGGTGGATGCAGCTTCTTGGTGCTACTGCAGTTGAGGATAGACTGCAAAAAGGGGTAAGTGTAAACTTTTAAATCTTCCTATTCCTAGAAATTGCAAACACTACAAGAAAATCATGAAATAGAAACCAATTTGTAGAAACCAAAATAATTAGTTGCAATAGTAACTAAATTAGAAACAATTTTAGAAACTAAAAAGAAATTTGGTTTCTAAATTAGTTTATATTATTTTCTATTATTGTTAAATAGTTTCTAAATTGGTATCTAATTAGCAACCAAGGTTTTAGAGACTAAATTTAGAAACTAAATAATTGGTATCTAAAACCTTAGTTGCTAATTAGATACCAATTTAGAAACTATTTAACAATAATAGAAAATAATATAAACTAATTTAGAAACCAATTATTTTTTTAGTTTCTAAAATGGTCTCTATTTTAGTTCCTATTGTAACTAATTATTTTGGTCTCTAAAAATTAGTTTCTATTTCATGATTTTCTTAAAGTTATGTAAGTCTTGGAATTTATTATTTTTAGAATTTGGGTTAAGGGCCGAACTCAATCTCAGAAAATCAAATTGTAAAGTGATATTTGTCTAAGTTTTATTTATGCCATATTTCTAGTTGATGTGAAATGAGAGTGGACTACGGTGTCCTGAATGAAGACAACTTTACAACAATTATGTACCGAGTGAGAAAAAATAGAAGTTTCTGACAAAAAATGAACTTGGCTTCAGACATAGACCACTGAAACATGGAAAAATGGCAGAAAAAAAATCAGATATTAATACCTTTGTTCTTGATTAGTTAATAAAGCTTATTTGACATGGAAACAAAGGTTCCTGAGTGTATTGAAAAGCTTGCACGGGCAAAAATCATGGGTATTGACTGGAGACAAGATGGAAACTGCAGTCAACATAGGGTACATTAGCAAGGCTTGTTCTAGATTCTTTTTATGAGAGAGTTGTATAAATATGAAGTTATTTTCCCCATTTTCTTTGTACAGGTATGCATGTAGTTTACTTAGACAAGACATGAAACAGATAGTGATCACTTACTATACTTGGAAAAGCAATGGGACAAGCAGGCTCTAGCAAAGGTACACTTACTATTTTTTCGGAATTTAATTTTCTCTCACTATTATACATCTTTGATACAGAAATTTCTTAGGCTTCTCTTGAAAGCATTAAGAAGCAAATTGGAGAAGGAATCTCACAAATTAACTCTGCCAAAGAGAGTTCTAATGCAAATAAAGGAACGTCTTCTGGGTTTGGCTTGATAATCGATGGAAAGTTCTTGGATTATTCTCTTAACAAGAATTTGGAAAAGTCCTTCTTTGAGCTTGCCATTAATTGTGCTTCTGTCATATGTTGCCGATCTTCACCCAAACAAAAAGCTCGTGTGAGTACTATGGGTGTGCAATTTGAATTCCTGTCATATAACTAATATTATTTCCTTGAGTAGTTATGTATAATAATAGCTTTGGTTGTTAAAATATTATAACCATGTCAGCCAAAAAAATATGCAGGTTACAAGGTTGGTAAAATTGGGAACTGGGAAGACAACATTATGTATTGGTGATGGGGCAAATGATGTTGGCATGCTTCAGGAGGCTGATATTGGAGTTGCATTAATGGTGCTGAAGGGATGCAGGTCTAAAGATACATTTTATTATTCTTATCTGGGCTGCTCTTTTACCTGTTCTTAAGAAAGATTATATTCTCCAAAACCATAATAAATGAAGAAACTGAAGAGATTCTAATATAACTTAGGGAGTGTTAAAGAGCTTATAGGGACTTTATTTGAGCTTATGATAATAATTGATGATTCTTATAATTATAACCTCTTTAGCTTATTTCAATGAACTTCATAGTGAAGCTTATAAAAATAAGTTGTTATTAGCCTATTCCAATCACTTCTATGTTCCTATTTATGACAAATGATCTTATATGAGATAATAACTTATTGAAGATGTGCTTAATGAAGATATTTTTACCCGAATGTGTCATTAGTCTAACCAGGTCTACATGTTCTTACCTCTTTTGTGCTGTTTAACATGTGGTCTTAATATGTTTTGCATTTGAATTATTTTAAATTATGGAGAAATTCACTTAAGGATAATGAACCAAGTTGTCAAACCAACATGCATGCAACATAAGTTATCAGTAATGTTATTGTGTACTTAATAGAGTTGTTAGAAAGTGACTATGCCAATCAATAAGGAAAGAAATCCAGAACTTTAATTTCTGCAGAGGCAAAGGGATTAAAACCTTCACTTCTAAGCTTTATATAAAAGTAACTGTATTCCGGTTTCTGGATTGTCGGTTTGTACCAATGTACCATGATATTATACAGAGAGAACAAGTAGAAGGGATTGAAATTGGGTTATGGCCTTTTTTTTACATGTTCTAAGATAAAGAGGTTTTGATTTTCAAACTGGTGTATACTAAATATATATTGGAAGAAAGAAAGTTTAGTATTTTGGTTAGATGAGATAGGACCTTGCTTGTGTTGATTTTATAATTAAGATGAAAAGAAGTCTAAGAAGTATGAATAAAAAACTCAACAATATAATGAACACTTAAATAAGAGTGACAAACAAAAAGCTAATGTACATAAACATGCATTAATCCAAATAGAATCCAGTTGCTAATTTTCTCCACTTTAACCATCTGCAAAGATGGAACTAATTAGATAGCTGACACACTTAAAACAGAGAATAAGAATTTCTACAAAGAAATGACATTGTTGCAACTACAAGAAAGCATGTTATTCAAAAGGACTTAAAAGTTGATGATGCTTAAAGAGATAATTGTTTTCTGTCTTCACTGTAGTATAACTGCAGGGGCTGATGCTATAAAATTCTATAACTTGTCATATATAAATCAAAATATCATGAAAATCATGAATACCACTTATTTAAATGGATTGCTTAATCTCAAGAAGTAAGATGACATTCAATTAGCCAGCTTAATCTTGATCTACTGAACAAGTACATTAAAATAATTCTTAAGAAATGCTTTTGTAAGATTGTGACTTCAACTCTCCAAATTTTATACACTCATAGTGTCTTTACATCAGGCACCATCTCAGAAAAACAACATTGAAAATATTTGCTTAATAATTTTTTAGGAAATCTTTAAGTTTTTTAAAAATATCTCTTACATAAATATAAAAATATATTCATTTATTATATAGAGTATATGAATAAATAAATCAAACTCCTCCAATATCATATATCTTTTATGTTTTTAAGGTATATTAAGTGATAAATAAAGAGAGAAAGAAACCAAATTAAGTGAATAAGGAAAGGATGCGAATTAGTACATCAACTAAATTTGCATGAATATAATATAAAAAATATTATTTGGAATGAGATATTATCCAAACAGTTAAAATTTTGGTTTGGAACTACTGTCAGATTTCACTGATGATTTGTTTCATCTTATTATCAGATATCCATTCATGGATTACAGTTGTCAACACTTTTCTTATCAGAAACAGTTAACAATTATTGCTTCACTGGGGCCCACAACCCTCTTCCCATTCGTTCATTCATCACATCCAACAGCTCACATTTTATATTGGTTGAGTTCCCATTAAACAAAAACATGTTCTCATCACTTTGCCATTCATTCCTGCATTCAATCCATTTCACTTCATTTCCAACTCCTACTATGGCAGCAGCACTTGTCATTATGCTTATGCTTTTGTTTCTACCTTATTTCTTCCACAGCTCTTCCAAATTTGGTTTCTAGCAGTGTACCATGATATTATACAATTCCCGAGCAAACTCCAACATCTGAGAGACAAATTCAAAGAATGGAGTTTTGAAATTCAAATACTTTAAACATTAATTCTTAGTGGATTTCTGAACCAAACTGTTTTGTTGAACCTTTTAGTGGGTCTATTTCATTCTAAACTTGTCTTTGAAGGAATAAAATAGAACCCACTTTTCTTATTTGTATGTTACTGTATTCTAAACTTGTTTCAAAACCTTGTAAGAGCACAAAATTTGCAGAATTAACAAGTTTATTTTTTACTTGATTCTCAAATGTGAAATAAATAACTATGAAAAAAATTAAATGTCAATTTTCAATTTTAATGTTTTTGAAAACACATCTAAAGTTTATTTAATTGATTACTCAAATTAAATTACCTTATTTTTTATCAAAATTAAATTTATTAATGTGAAATTTATCAAAAAAAAAGAGAAATTATATAACTTTTGCATTGAAGTAAGAAAATGTGAAAAATAATGTGACATAATGAGATATAAAAAATAATAAGATACTACATTAAAGATAACCTTAAGAGTCATTTTTATAGGTTGATTTAAGATAATACAAGAGATTATCTTAATAAGGTTTATTAAATGTATCATATTATCCTATTATATAATTATTCATGTGATACATATAATATTATTTTTTAAAATGTAAAAAAATTAAATAATAATGTGAGAATTTGAATGTTTACTGTTGAGGTTTTGAATTTTACACATTACCAATTTAAAAAATTTATTATCACTTAGTAAAAGAATAACGTAAATATAATTTTTGAAAAATGATTACTAAAAATCATTACATATTATTATTTGTCAATAAATAATAATATAAAATATTTCAAATTCATAAAACTATTAATTAATGTTCATCAAACTGTTGGAATTATGTATAGATATTACCAATTTTAAAAAATTACAAATTTCTTGGTAAAAAAAATTAAATCTTTTATCACATAAATTAAACGAGTGTATTATTTTCCCACTATAATTGATTATTAGATTCTTCACACCTTGTTCGAGAAAAAACATTACTTTCATATTGAAGAAAAAATATAAAAGGTAATTTTTATTTTTTTTCGTAAAAAAAAACATAGATTACATTTTGGTAATGTTTTTATTTCGTAATTATTAAGATGTGGTATTTATTTGTTAAAAATCGTTTGAAATCATATGAGAAAAGAATGAAAGAAAAAAAGGAAATTAATTAATTTATAATTTACAAAAAATAATTAGTCCAAATTATCATAAGTTATACTTCTTAAACTGATGATATTTATTAAAGGAGGATGCCTCAACTACGTTTTTAATGATTCAATTACTTTTATTTTACTCTTATTTTCGTGCAAAATTATTTCAATTCTTCTGATGAAATTAAATTCCAACCAAATTAAAGACCTTACTATGCCTGGTGCTATTTCAATTTGTCTGCCACTTCAACAGGTTCGAATTCTCCAAAAACTTCAAAACATATATATATATATATATATATATATATATATATATATATATATATATATCTTTTAGACATATTATCTGAAATCCTAATGATGGAGTCTTTAATCGTATGAAATTGCACTGTGTAGTATTAAAATAATATATTAATATTAGGAACAACATTACAAATTTTAAACATGTTAATATTAATATTAATAATAATATTATTTTTTATTAATAATATTAATATTATTAAAACAAAATAATATTATTATTAATTTTAACAATTATAATGTTACTATCATTAATAATAATAATAATAATAATAATATCTATAACAATAACAAGTGTTAATAATAATAATAAAATTAATAAAAAGTAATAATAATATTACTAATAGAATAAACAGCTTGTGAAAATTAGAATTAAAAAAGAAGTGAGAGCACATCCCTGATGATCCAAGGAAAGAAATCTGCAACCCTTCAAATACATCTCTTTGTATGCATTTCATTTATTCTCTAAGGTAATTGTCTCACTTTTTTTCTAACTGAGTATTTTCCAATTATTGTTGCTATTCATTTAAAATGAATTCAATCCATGCATCTTAATGTCAAGCATCACTAAGGTATTTCAAAGGTTGTAATGACACCTACTTGTAAGAAAACTATCTTCATAAGCACAAAATTATGATAAAGAAACATATATGTATTTAATCTTTTTCTTAATTTTCTTATATTTTCTAACGACCTTGTACACTCTTTTTAATCTTCTTTTTTTTCTAATGAATGTTTCTCAATTTGTTTATAGTGTAGTTCAAAAGTTTCATTCTCTGCATGCTTTTGAAAAAAAAATCACTTACAAAGAAAATAAATCCTACTTTTATCAATGAATAGATATTACATTTTGCTTTTACATCTACCCTAACCTTCTTTTAGGAAAATTTTAGTCAGCATCCTTTCTTTTTAAAAATATTGCATTATATAATACCTAAAATCTATAATATTTTTACCAGGATTTAACATGCCGCGAATCCTCTTGAAAGAGAGGGGTGTCTTCAGGACCGCGGACAATTTAATAAATGCTCTAATGAGGATAGATAACTTGTGACATCTGACATCTATTCATTACTTGCGTGTGATTGACATTTGACATCTATTCATTACCTCGAGGAGTAATGTTGGGAAATATTCGTAAGAAGGTCAATGTAATATGAACTCAAAATAAAATTGTAGAAACTAGGAGAGCCTTGGAGTGCAAGAAATTTCTAAAAAAATTTCCCGAAACAGAGTAGAAATTATGTGTAAGAATCCCAAATGAATTCGGGACCAAACGCGACAAATTTCAGTTCAAACGGATGAGAATTCAGTTAGAAAAAAATGAAACAGTTTCATATAGAAACGAACCTTCCTTTCGGCCCAGACAATGATGAATACAAAATTTATTACAAATCTTGTGAGACAAAATCAAGGCTCCAATATTAGCCACCAGTCTACAAACAATAAGAAAGGTCTGGTAAAAATTTTAGATCAAAACACACCAAGAATTAGGCAAATAAGTCTCAGACTGAGAGCAAACAAAAAACTTGAAAACTTGTTCTTCTAAAAACAAAATGTCCTGACTTTTCTTCCTTATATCTTATTTTGTGTTTTTTTTTTGGACGTGCTTCCTTACTGGATAAATAACAATATACGAAAGTACTTGTGTAACTTTTTATGGAATTGATCAACGTAATATGAACTCATAATAAAATTGTAGAAACTATGACAAATTTCACAAATATGGAAAGAGGATAGCATTGAAGTGCAAGAAATTCCTGAATTAGTTTCTCGTTGATATGTAGTGTAAGAATCGCAACAGAATTAGGAACCAAAAACGACAAATTTTGGCTTAAATGGATCAGAATTCAGTTAGAAAAAAAATGAAATAGTTTCACACAGAAACGAACATTCCTTCGGCGTTGACAATGATGAATAAAAAATTTATTACAAATCTTGTGGGACGAAATTGAGTCTCCAATCTCAGCCACAGCTCAGTACAAACAATAAGGAACGTTTGGTAAAAATTTTGATTTCTGGAGCGTTTGTTGTTGGTACATGGCCATTAGTGTTCAATGATGGTAAAACCATGCATTCATCTATTTCTCTCAGTCTTAAAAGATTTAAAACAAGAAGTTTTAGTTGCTTCTTACATAGAAGTCTTTTAACATAAGAAAGTGACAGCTGTATATTATTAATTATTTTTTTCATTTTTTCTCAATTTGTTTACCCTCTCCATGAGTTGATTGGTTTAGTCGAGATGAAAAAGATCTTATAATTTTCTGTTTGCTGTGTAAGAGTATTACATGTGTTTGGGAATGCATTAAACCATATCATACTTGCTTAGATAAAAAATAGGCAACTTTATCCACACAAAAAGTTGCTTCTGATAACTTGTTGAATTGTTTTTATGCAGATATGCTATTTTTTGTATAAAAACATTGCATTTGGATTTACCCTTTTTTGGTTTGAGGTATATGCTTCTTTCTCTGGTGAAGCTGCTTACAATGATTGGTACATGTCATTTTACAATGTCTTCTTCACTTCACTTCCAGTAATCGCTCTAGGTGTTTTTCATCAGGATGTTTCTGCCAAACTTTGCCTAAAGGTACTATGTTGTCATATTTTTTAAAATTACTTTATGCACTATTTTTTCTATAAAAAGTTTTTTTTTATCAGTAAAAAATAAAGTAAATAAAATAGAGCATTTCAGGATGTTCCAACTTTATATAAAAAAAAAAACACAACCAGACTATCATACTTTTGTGTAATAAACCACCTAGCACTAAAACAAGCTGGCTTGCTTTTTAAGAAACAAGTCTCAGAGAAAAGTAATAAAGTGCTGATTACAACATCAACATGATAACTGCATAATAGGCCTTCGACCAGCTGTGTGTACCATCCAGTTTTATCCATATTTGCATTGCCATCATGCTGCTGCCCAGAGCCTAACATCTATTGCTGAAACACCAGTCCCTTCATTCCTCCATAGGATACGGCCTTATCCTCCTCTTTCATAGTCACCCCTGTTTCTTTGGCCTTCGGCATACCTTCTTGCCCTGCAAAAGAAAACTACCTTCCTAGCCTTTCATCTAAGACAGATCCATAAAAAGAAAAACTATACTGTGATGCATAACCTGATTGTACAGATACAATTCCCTGCTGTTTTTACCCTTCCTTTCCTTTTTGCCCGTCTAAGAACAACTTTTTATGTATATATAAGGATTCAGACACCAATTAGAAAATGAGAAGTTAAAGGACAACTTCCTATTTCTTGATCCTTATGTTGTGTCCTAACATTTAACCCGATCCTTTTTTTTTTTGAAAATTTCCTTGCAAGAGTGAAACAGAAAGTAGCATATTTCCTTTTACATTGGCCATGTCTAATAATTTTACTACGTTTTTCTTCTCAAACTTCCCTAGTGGCTTTGGAGAAAAGGATATGTTCAAGATTTTTCAAAGATGGGCAAGGGTGAAAGAAGTTTACATTTCTCATAGACTTAATAAGTGGGGCAGAAGATTCGGGTTTGTGAGGTTATTTGATGTGAAGAATGTGGTGAAGCTGGAAAAGGAGCTTGATCAGATTTACATAGGGAATAGAAAACTCTTCGTCAACATCCCAAAGTACCAGCGTCATCAAGAGGAGAATCCCAGGGTGGTGGAAAAGGAAACTAGGGTCATAGTGAGGCCTTTGTATGGGAGGAAGAAGCCGGAAGGTAATGACGAAAATGTATCCAATAAGAGGAAGGAGGTCTGGGTGGAAAAGAGGGGGAAAAAATCTTTTGCTGATGTTGTAAGGGGACAAGCACAACGAGAATGGAAGGGACCAGGTCTCAAAATTCAAAAACAATCCTTGCCGTGGATGGAGAAAAGCGTAGTTGGTCAATACTGTGCTGATCTGGACTTTGAACAACTGGGTGAAGAATTTGTAAGAGGGGGTATGAATTTGGTAAAGGTGAGATCTTTGGGTGATAACCTTGCTCTCTTAACACCTAGAGAAGGCGAAAGCATGAAGGAGTTGGTACAGCTGAACAAAGAATGGTTTGATAGCATCTTTGTCAACATCAAGCCTTGGTCAGCAGAAAGCGTAGCGAGCCACAAAGTTGTATGGGTAAGGTGCTTCGGGCTACCGATATCCCTCTGGAGCAGAGAGTGCTTTGTACGTGTGCTTGGAGAGATGGCCAATCTGATTTCTATCGACGATGCTACGCTGACATGGGAAAACTTAGAGTTCGCTCGTCTGAAAGTCCGTATTGAATGTAATAGGTACGTGAGGGTGGCGAAGAAGATAAGGATCAACGACCATGTTGCAAGTATATATCTTGAAGAGGAAGTCCCACTGACAAAGGTAGGTCAGTGCAAAGGTTACCTTTGCAAATATGATTCTTCAGAAATCATCTCTTCAACGGACACCTATGTAGAGGAATCTACTTTCTCCGTCAAAAGTGGTGAGGAAGAGTGTAACCGTAGGGCTGGGGAGGAACAACGGTCAAAGGGAAAGGAGATCGGAGGAGGGGAGGACGACGGAGGAGAGGCGCAGAAACCAAGAGCCCTCTCTACGGAATTTTCGTCCAGCAGCAGTGCTTGTCGGAGAAAAGGTGAAATTTGTTTCACGAATACGGAAATACTGGGACAAAAGGCTTCTGCAGAACCTAGTCTAGCCCTGGACTCTGCCCAAGTCTGTGAGACATCAACTTTTAAAACTTGTACAAATGCTGAGCTGGCAAGAATGGTGGTGGATTTAGAAAATATGTGCAGCCAGGAGAAAGACAATAAGGATCTGGGCCAAGACAGTATGATGGAGGCCCAAAAAGGTGAGGTCCAGGAGGTACATGGAATAGGCGAATCCGGGTCAGGGTCAACTCATTTGGAACCCGGGTCAGAACGGGAGAAAGTTTCCGATGAAGATGGTGGCATGATAAAAGGTTTGGAGGCGCACTCAACACAGAGGGAGCAGGTTCCAGCGGGTATGGTGCTCGTCAATGGTAATGATGATGACGATATCGTTGTGGAGAGTGGTTCGAAGACGATGATCTTGCAGCAGGAAGGAGAGCTCGTTAACAACCCATACGTCGGAGATAAGGAAGACGCTTCTGGTCGAGAGGTCATCCGCAAAGGAATAGATCACTTGCCATGTTCAGGAGAGGATTTTACGTTGATGGGAAGGTCGACAAAAACTTATCAACGACGACGTAAGACGAAAGGCCTATTGGAATTAGGAGATTCAAAGTCCCACCCGAGGCGTTCAGTGAGAATCAGCTCAAGATATAAACAGGTGGACAATTCTTCTCATTCCCGACACGGTTTGACCTCAGTCTCACTTTCTGATGGTGATATTGATAATTGCAACACTCGTTTGGGTGATTCTGATTCGCCTGTGGCCTCGGCCAAACTGTGGGAGATTAGTAGAAGAGTGGGGATCACATGCCGAGGGGACGAACAACAGGTTCTCAATGAATACTCTTCTTTGGAAGTAAGAGATCTGCAGTTTGTGGAGAGTATAGCGGAGGGTAAGAAGGATGTGTTTAAATGATAATTGTCAATTTAAATATAAGAGGTCTGGGGGGAGGTACCAAAGCCAGGTATTTGAGGCATATCATTGGAAGCGAGGGAGCAGAATTTGTGTGTGTGCAGGAAACAAAAATTAAGGAGATTTCGGACGGTAGATGTTTCTCTCTTTGGGGAGATAACAATGTTGGATGGATACATAATAAAGGGGATGATGGGAATGGAAGCTTACTGTCGCTATGGCATAAAGAAGCCTTTAGCTGTGAATTTCACCTGTTAGGCAAAGGTTTTATTATAGTGTGCGGTCAACATATTAAATCCTCTTCTAGGTGTGTGGTGGTTAATGTGTACTCTCCTTGTGCATTAAGTGGTAAGAAGAACTTATGGGAGGACCTTTCTTCTGCTAAGCTGGCCTCTCAAGTTTTAGCTTGGTGCTTTTGTGGAGACTTCAATGCTGTGAGAAGCAGAAACGAAAGGTCAGGCATTAGAGGATGGGGTAAACAGTCAAGTGAGATAACGGGCTTTAATAGTTTCATTGATGCCAATTTTCTGCTAGACTTACCTCGGGTAGGCAAGAGTTTTACGTGGTTC
Source organism: Phaseolus vulgaris (assembly GCF_000499845.2). NCBI lineage: Eukaryota > Viridiplantae > Streptophyta > Magnoliopsida > Fabales > Fabaceae > Phaseolus > Phaseolus vulgaris. The sequence goes on along the minus strand of NC_023756.2, from coordinate 1,019,264 downwards.
AAACCGGATGGAACGGCTAAGAGCAGAATCGATAGAGTGCTTGTTTCTGAAGAGTGGCTTAAACTATGGCCCACGAGTAAACAGTATGTTTTACGGAGAGAGGTATCCGACCATTGTGCACTGGTGGTTAAGTCTTTAGAGAAGGACTGGGGACCTAAGCCCTTCAGATTCATTGACGCTTGGCTTTTGGAAAGGGGTTTTAACAGGATGGTGAAGGATAAATGGCAATCATACTCGATACAGGGGAATGGTATAACGGTTTTTAAAGAAAAACTGAAAATGCTCAAAACAGATCTGAAATTATGGAACAGAGATGTGTTTGGTAACCTTGATACTACTAAGAGGAGGATCCTTCAGGATCTGGAGGCTTTAGATTGCCAAGACTGTAATGGGGGCTTAGGGGAAGGTGAGAGGTTGGAAAAAATGGAATTGACAAGCCCTCTGGTTGAGACTAAAAAGAAAATTGAAAGCCTTTTTTGTTAAAAGGCTAGAGCAAGCTGGTTTAAAAATGGGGACTCCTGTACTAGGTTCTTTCACTCATCTTTGAGGTGGAGAAGGCTCAGGAATGAAGTGAAGGGCGTCCAGGTTGGGGACCAATGGTGTGAGGAACCTAGTACCGTTCGCATGGAGGCAAAAAAGTTGTTTGAAGCTAGATTCAGTGCCACGAAAGATCTTGGTGTAAGGTTGGATGAAGTCGATTTTAAATCTCTTAACCCAACGGATAACGAGAGACTTGTAGCAGTGTTCACGGAGGAAGAGATAAGGGACGCAGTGTGGCACTGTGAAGGTTCGAAGAGTCCCGGTCCAGATGGCTTTAACTTCAGTTTTATAAGGAAAAGCTGGGAATTTATAAAAGATGACATATTTGCAGCAATGGCTTTGTTTCACAGGACTGGAACCATTCCGAAGGGTTGTAACGCTTCGTTCATAGCTCTAATCCCCAAGGTCAGGGACCCATCCAAGCTTGAGCAGTATAGACCCATCTCACTAGTAGGAGCCCTATACAAAATCATATCTAAGGTTTTGGCTAGCAGGTTGAAGAAGGTGTTGCCTGCAATCATAGATGAAAGCCAATCAGCCTTCCTAAAGAATAGAGGGATTCTAGACAGCGTGCTTATGGCTAATGAAGTGGTGGAGGATCTAAGAAAAAAGGGGAGAAGTGGGCTTTGCTTAAAGCACTAGTGCAGAAATGGCAAACAACGACCCTTTATTTAGTGCGGCTTAGCGCTTAAACGCATTTGTAAAAAACGCGGTGGCATTTTTGAAATTAAATTGTTTTACAAATGCGGTTGTAGGGTATGACCGCATTTGTAAAACATCTGAATTGATTTACAGATGCGGTCTTTACTATGACCGCATCTGTAAATCAATTCAGATGTTTTACAAATGCGGTCATACCCTACAACCGCATTTGTAAAACAATTCTGAATTGATTTACAAATGCGGTCATAGTAAAGACCGCATCTGTAAATCAATTCAGATGTTTTACAAATGCGTTTATACCCTACAACCGCATTTGTAAAACAATCTTACCCTAAAAATAGAAGCGCGCCACTCGTTTTCACTCTCATTTCGTCTTCTCCGCTCTTCTTTTCAAACGCTCTCAGCCTCTAAGCCTCTTCGTTTCAAACGTTCAGCTCTCTCTGCTTCAAGGTATATTTTCGTTTTCGTCTTTGTCATTGCCATTATTCACTTCGTCATTTCGTTTCGTTTCCTTACTCGTTTTCTGCATATAGGTGGTTACTGTTCTATTGGTTCCCTGCTTTTTTTTGCTCCGCCACTGCTTCCGCCGCTGCCTCCGCCACCGCCTTCGCCTTCCCCTTCGTCTTCCTCTCCGATCACCATCAAGGTTAGTGTTGTATTTATTTAATATTTTGAATTTTTTTTTCATATTTTGAATTTTAATTTTTCTGCATTATAATATATATTTAATTAATATATTTGTGTATATTTGTGTGTATTTTGAATTTTTGTATTATATAATTTCTATTTTAGTAATTTTTCTGTTTATTTTTCTGTTTATTTTTTATCTTTAATTTTGATTTAGTAATTTTTCTGTTTATTTTTCTGTTTATTTTAGTAATTTTTCTGTTTATTTTTTATCTTTAATTTAATCTTTATGGAATTATAATTCTATAGTGTATTAAACTTTATTCTAGAATTTTAATTTTAGAAGTGACATATTTAGTTAGTTGTTAATTACATTTTAATAAAAGTTTTATGTTATGTTAGTTAGTTACTTTTAGAATAGAAATATCGTGTTTGGATTGAGTCCGAGGGTGTTCGACCCTCGGCAAATGTGTGAGATTGAAGAGAATACTAATTATTAGAAAATCCTAACTATATTCCAGAATATATAATGGATCGAAGTTGGATTAATGCTGTTCGTATAAGTGATGAGTACGAAAGGGGAGTAGAGGAATTTATACAATTTGCGCAGCGTAACGCGATTATTAGTGGTCATGATGGAGCAAAGATCAGGTGTCCGTGCGTTAACTGTTTGAATGGAAGGATACTGGATGTGAATATCATGAGGGAACACCTGCTATGTGATGGGTTTCTTCGATCTTATACAACTTGGACATGGCATGGTGAATTATTAAATTTACCACGTGTTTCCGTAACTGAAGAATATGTGGGTTCTACCATGGATGAAGCAGTACACGATGATGGAGATGATGATCGATTGGAGGACATGATTCGTGATGTGGGAGCTGAGTGTTTTGCAAAAGCGCATGGATATGAAAGTATGTCAAAAGATGCAGAGACTCCTTTGTATCCTGGATCAACTAACTTCACACGGTTGTCCGCGGTGTTAAGATTGATGAATTTGAAGGCAATAAACGGATGGACTGATAAAAGCTTCACAGAATTGCTCCAGCTGTTGAAGGATATGCTTCCAGAGGGAAATAGTCTACCTAATCGTAATTACGAGGCCAAAAAGATTCTTTGTCCAATGGGTATGGAGTACAAAAAGATACATGCATGTCCTAATGATTGTATATTATACCGGAAAGATTTTGAATTGTTGAAAAGTTGTCTGAGGTGTGGGTTATCACGTTATAAGTTGAAACAAAAAGATGATGATTCTATTGATGACATGGAAAAGCATGGACCCCCAATGAAGGTTATGTGGTATCTTCCCATCATTCCAAGGATGAAGCGTTTGTTTGCAAACCCAGACGATGCTAAGAATCTTAGATGGCATGCAGATGAGAGGAAATGCGATGGCATGTACCGACATCCAGCTGATTCTATTCAATGGAAGAAATTTGATGATGACTTTCCAGAATTTGGTAAAGAATCAAGAAATATCCGACTTGGTTTAGCTACAGACGGAATGAATCCGTTTGGTAATATGAGTACAAATCACAGTTCATGGCCTGTATTACTAGTTATTTACAACTTACCTCCTGGATTGTGCATGAAGCGAAAATACATGATGTTGTCTATGATGATATCCGGTCCGAAACAACCAGGGAATGATATTGATGTTTATCTAAGTCCCCTAATTGAAGATTTGAAGTTAATGTGGGACCAGGGTGTCGAAGTATTTGACGGATTTGCTAATGAAACTTTCAAGCTTCATGCCATGTTATTTTGCACCATCAATGACTTTCCGGCATATGGTAACTTATCAGGTTATAGTGTTAAGGGTCACAAAGCGTGTCCAATATGCGAAGAAGACACTGCTTCTCAACAATTGAAACATGGAAGGAAAACAGTATATCTTCGGCATCGGAGGTTTCTTAGAAGTCATCATCCTTACCGGAGGTTGAAAAAAGCCTTTAATGGACACCAAGAGGGTAGTGGTCCACCAACTCCATTAACCCGTGTTGAGGTTTACGAAAAGGTAAATAACATAGACCACACCTTCGGCAAGTCCAAAAAAAAGTCATCTGTGACAAATATTTGGAAGAAGAAATCAATCTTCTTTGATCTTCCGTACTGGTCGAGGTTAGAAGTCAGACATTGTATAGATGTAATGCATGTTGAGAAGAATGTGTGTGATAGCTTAATTGGTACACTTCTTAACATTAACGGAAAGACGAAGGATGGTCTAAATGCTCGTTTAGATTTGATTGAGATGAACATACGCGGCGAGTTGGCACCCATAGAAATGGGTAAGCGTACATATTTGCCCCCAGCCTGTTACACAATGTCAAAAGATGAAAAAATTAGTTTTTGTCAATGTCTAAAGGGTGTGAAAGTGCCACAAGGACATTCCTCAAATGTGAAGAGTCTAGTGTCAATGCAAGATTTGAAGTTAATTGGGTTGAAGTCTCATGATTGTCACATCTTGATGCAACAGTTGTTGCCGGTAGCTATCCGTGGGATCTTACCAAAAAATGTTAGACACACCATAACCCGTTTGTGCTCATTCTTCTCTTCCATCTGTTGTAAAGTCATTGATCCCTCAAAACTAGATGAACTTCAAAATGAAATTGTTGTTATCTTGTGTGAATTGGAAATGTATTTTCCTCCGTCTTTTTTTGACATCATGGTTCATCTAGTGGTGCATCTGGTAAGAGAGGTTAGATTGTGTGGACCAGTGTACTTAAGATGGATGTATCCTGTTGAGCGGTATATGAAAATTTTGAAAGGTTATGTGAAAAATCATTATCGTCCAGAGGCTTCAATGATTGAAAGGTACATAGCTGAAGAAAGTATTGAATTTTGTTCAGAGTACATGACAAAAGCAAATCCAATAGGTGTTCCAGCTAATTCATGGCACCACAGGCGTTCTACAACTAAATGTTTACGTGGTGTGAATATTGTAAGCAAATCTCGATCAGAAGTCTTGCAAGCACATTTGTACATATTGAATAACACAGATGAAGTTGTACCTTACATAGAAGCTCATAAAGCCATTGTGAAGGCAAATAACCCAAGACAAGCAGAGAAATGGGTCTTGATGGAACATAATAGAACTTTCATGCCTTGGTTTAAAGATGAGGTGTTCAAGGATTCAACGGCATCAGAGACCTTGACTTGGTTGGCTGCTGGATTGAAGTTTGATGTCATCTCATGTACAGCGTACGAAGTGAATAATTGTATATTTTACACGAAGTCCCTGGATGAAAAGAGTACAGTTCAAAATTCTGGTGTTACTCTTGAAGCCGAGTCAATGCAGTTTTCGACTTCGAAAGATACAAATCCAGTACTTGGATCAATGGCATACTATGGGTTTATAGAAGAGATATGGGAGATTGACTACACTAAGTTTTCCGTTCCAGTTTTCAAGTGTAAATGGGTTGATAATAAAAGTGGGGTTAAAATTGATGAATCAGGATTCACACTAGTGGACTTTCGAAAGATAGGGTATCGAGATGAGCCATTTATAATGGTTCAACAAGCATCTCAGGTTTTCTATGTGAAAGATCCTACGTCAGAACATTGGTATGTCGTTCTACACGGGAAAAAATAAGGGGAAGCCATAGATGATATTGAATATGGCGAAACTCGTTCATTCACACCAATGATAACTAATAAAGATGACGATGTACTTGATGATGTACATGCAACCCGTAAAGACCATAGTGAAGGAATTTACATATAAACATTCAACCCACATGCAACATGTAAATAAACATTTAGAATTTTTTGTATTATTTTTATATGATTTTAATTCGATGCACATTAACTAATGTTTGTTACCTAATTTTTTTAACAGAGACATGGATGACGACCAGACTCCAAACAGACCTCGATCTGGACGAGGCAGTAGAGGACCTACTAGATTGAAGCGTCTTGCATTGAGACGTGCTGCTGGTGAGAAGACACATGTTGACATTGACGTCAACACTGGAGTGGCTTATGGTCCTAAGGCAGATGAGTTTATGAGCTATCTTGGAGTTGTTTCTCGTGAGAGGCTCTCCATTTTGACTAATTCATGGGATGAGGTTTCAGAGGTTGATCGGAACATGCTATGGGAGGATGTTCTGGTAAGCTTTACATTATTATTGTTATCATATAATGCTTTTTAATATTGATTAATTAATTTTAATTTGATGATGTTATTTTCTAGGCAAACTTTGACATTCCTGATGTGGAACCGCTTCGATCAAAGATATTATCCAATATCGCACTTAAATTTCGTACCTTTAAGTCAAGACTGACTTCGAGATACATTTTTGGCGACCTTAAAGACGAAAATCCATGTTTAAAGTACCAACATATTGATGAAGAGACATGGCGTCTTTTTAGAGAAAGCCGTGAAAATGAGGGTTGGATGGTAAGTGAAGTAACTTTTTTGTTTATATAACATTAATAAGTTTATCTTATTTACTTCAGTTTGTTTATTTCAATTATGACAGGATCGTCGGAAGAAAGCTCAAGAGATAGCTTTGAAGAATCTTACCCCGCACGTTATGTCTCGTTCGGGGTATAAAAAACTTGAGCAAACACTGATCGTGGAAAAGGAGAAATCTCAACAGGGGACGTATTCTGAGAATGTGGAAACAGGGGTCACTTCTCCTCCACCACCTTTTCGCTATGAAAAATGGAAGAGGGCCCGAATTAAAAAGTCGGGTGCACCAAGTTCCGAGCAATCCGGGGTTATAATCGACAAAATTGTAAGTTATTTTTGTTATTTTCAATTTTTTTAAAGCATTAATTATATTAATGATTGAAAATATGATTTTTGTGTACTCTTGCAGGATTCCTTGGAATCCTCGGGTAAATTTGTTGCTCAAGGTCGTCACGATATCCTGGTTGAAGCAATTGGACGACCTGAACACTCTGGTCGTGTTCGTGCCGCTGGACAAGGGGTCGGAATTAGACTTTATTTTGGAGTTTCAGAACGACAGCCATCCTCCTCCTCCAAGGAGACTAAGTTACGTCAAGAAATAATGGAGGAGATGAGAAAGGAGAATGATTTCATGTGGCAGGAGCTGAAAAAGGAGAATGATCGAATGCGACAAGAGTTTCTATCGCAACAAGTTTGTGCTGAGCCGATTGAACCCCTTGTTAGTCCCACTCCCAAGAGCACAAAGGGGAGTTGTGCGGCTCCTCCAGCATCAGGGGATGATATCAATGGGCAGACAGAGGATTGTGAGCTACTGGTAGTGGGCGGCAAACTTCCTCGGGTGGTGGCACTTGGAAAAGTCTATAAAAACGCCACCACCTTACATAACGTTCCTCTCTCCCCTGATGTGGCGAAGGTAACAGTTGAAAAAGTACGATTTCCTGATGCTCGTGTTCCACTACCTTCAGATGAGGTAACCACTGTGGGCGATGCATTTCAGACATTCGTTGCCTGGCCCAGAGAGCTCATTCGATCTATGCCCGAACCTCACGTAATAATTTCGTTTCATTATATTATTTTTTATTTATATTTATATATTACATATAATTTAATACAAATGTTGTTTATCTTGTAGGAACCTTTTCAGCCACCAAGTCCGAAAAAGAAGCGTGAGGTTCCAGTTGACGATCCTATGGCTTCCCTACGTCTCATTGCTAGTGAGATTGGCAATGATCCTTTTCCAGTTCCGTGGGATAATACATTTTTTCAAACAAACACTGAACTGCCACTGATGATTTACAACACAGATTTGTCAGAATTTATATCTGGGAAACAGGAGCTCAATATAAGTATAATTCAATTTTTTATGATGTAAGTATCTTTACCTATTATTCAATTTACTTTATGTTAAATTATTATTGATTATGCTTTAACTAAAAACTTGTAGGTTTTTGCATAGAGTCTGTATCACTGAGGGCTCGGAAAATGTGTATGGATTCTTAGATCCTGCATATACTAATCCTGTTGGACCAAACTCATCTGAGACTCAAGCATACATCACTAACACCCTGGAAAAAGAGGGAAAACAAATTTATTTATGCCCTTATATTAATGAGTAAGTTTAATTATATGTCATCAATTATTATTATTTCATGTTTTAAATATTTACTAACTCTTTTCATTGATGATATAGGCATCATTGGCAGTTACTTGTCTTATCAATGGTTGATAAGACTGCTGTGTGGTTCTGTTCCCTACACAAGAACATGCCCACAAAATTGAAGGATACCATTGATACGTAAGTATAGTATAAACTTAACTTTGTATATGTTACTAATTAACCATCTACTAACGAGGTTTTTTGTATTAACCAGTTCATGGCGTGGATATAACATCCTAAAAGGTCGATCCACTTCAAATAATTTGAACTACATAAGAATAAAGGTTTGTAATTTTTTTCTTTCTCTATTATCATTGTTTTTCAATATACTAACATATTACTTTTTATTGAATTATATAGTGTAATAAACAACCAGGAAGCTATGAGTGTGGCTATTACATTATGCAATGGATGATTACCATTATAAGACTAGGTGTTACAACTGGTTGGAAGGAGGTATATATGTTAGGTCATTTTTATAATTCTTGAACATATATATATCTAGAAACTAATTTATGTCAACTTTGCATTGCAGTTATTCACAGAAGAAACACCAATGAGTGAGGAAGGCATTTCATATGTTAGAGATTCTTGGTCCACATACTTCACTAATTTTTATAACTCTAGCGTAGGTAAACAATATTAGTGGTTTTATTATATGTAATTTGATCACTTGTAAAACATTTTGATGATTTAAATTGGTTACTACATTTTTGTATTTGTCTGGCTGGGTTTGATCTTTATGCAGGTTATTTAAATATATGGTTTCTGCACAAAACTGTATCTATTTTAAAAAAAAAATCACTATTTACAAATGCGGTCATTTACCAAGACCGCATTTGTAAATAGCGAATTCGCATTTACAAATGCGGTCTTGGTAAATGACCGCATTTGTAAATAGTGATTTATGAATGCGGTGTTTACCAAGACCGCATTCATAAATCCTAAACCCCCAAAACCCCAAATTCAGATCAAAATACATATGCGGTTGTTATAGGTAACCGCATTTGTAAAGTTGATTTATGAATGCGGTCCTATGACCGCATTTGTAAATTCCATATTTACAACTGCGTGTTGATCAAATGCGGTTCTATGACCGCATTTGTAAAATTAAAATAACCGCATTTGTTTTACTTATCTGCACTAGTGAAGGTGGACTTCGAGAAGGCATATGACTCGGTTAGATGGGAATTTTTATATGATATGCTGCACAGGATGGGGTTTAATAACTTATGGATCACCTGGATTCGAGGTTGTATGGAGTCCGCTTCAATATCTGTGCTGGTCAATGGGAGCCCTACGGAGGAGTTCAAGCCATCAAGAGGGTTGAGACAGGGTGATCCTTTAGCCCCCTTCCTTTTCTTGGTGGCAGCAGAAGGTCTTGCTGGAATTGTCAGACAGGCTTCGAAGGTCAATCTGCTATCGGGTCTCAAGATTGGAAGCAAGGAGTTAGAGATATGTATTCTCCAATTTGCGGATGACACCTTATTTCTGTGTGAAGACTCCTACAGCAATGTGTTAACTTTGAAAGCCATTCTGAGGGGTTTTGAGCTAGCCTCAGGCTTAAAGATTAACTTCCATAAGTCCAGGCTAGCAGGTATAAACGTGCAAAGTAGTGCAGTATCATGCTACACTAAGACTCTAAATTGCTCGCAGATGGGGATTCCGTTCAAATATCTTGGCCTGGAAGTGGGAGGAAATCCAAGGACGAAGCAGTTCTGGGAACCGGTCATTAATAAGTTAAAAGGAAGACTTAGCGTATGGAAAGGAAGATTCCTATCAATGGCAGGGAGAATTTGTCTTATTAACTCTGTTTTAACGGGTGTACCTTTGTATTACTTATCCCTTTTCAAAGCACCGTTGGGGGTTTGTAAGAGGATTATGAGCATACAAAGGAGATTTCTATGGGGATGGGGGAAAGCCAATAAGCCATTCTTTTGGGTTAGCTGGAAAGACGTATGCAAATCTAAAGCGGAGGGAGGTTTGGGTTGTCGGGATATACGTATGCTCAATTATGCTCTTCTAGCTAAATGGAGATGGCGCAGTCTGTCTGATGAGAATGGAAGGTGGAAGGAGCTGCTGGATTCAAAGTACAACTTGGAGCTAGAAGGTAACCAAACACCTACCAAAGTTCAGTCTTGGTGGTGGAGAGACCTGTTAAAGATATGCAAGGAGGGAGGAGGTAAAGGCTGGTTTCAAGAAGAGCTAGGATGGGAAATAGGATGTGGACATAAAATTAAATTCTGGGAGGAGGTATGGGTTGGAAGTGCCGATTTGAAATCCATGTTCCCACGACTTTATTCCCTGTCCTTAAATCAGGGTCAAGCAGTGGGTGAGGTTGGTGAATGGATAAACTCGGAGTGGCGGTGGAGTTTGAAGTGGAGGCGTGCTCGATTTGAGTGGGAGACTCCAATGGAAGCAGACCTTAGCATGATCTTATCCATGGTCATTTTGAAGAAGAATATCAAGGACAATCACACGTGGGGGAAGGAGAAATCACGGTTGTTCTCTGTGAAATCTGCATACGAATGCCTAGCTAAGCAAGTTAGAGACCCTCGATCCGAAGTGTTTAAACTCTTGTGGAAGGTAAAGGCATTTCCAAGCGTAGTCACGACAGCTTGGAGGGTACTTGTGGGTAGAATGCCTACAAGAGTGGGCTTGAGCAGGAAAGGGGTGTTGATGACCTCTACGTCTTGTCCTTTATGCCAGTTGGAGGAGGAGTCATGTCAACACCTCTTCTTGGAATGCAAACACGTTCAACGGGTATGGTCTTTGTGCTTTAATTGGATAGGTATTTTATCTGTCCAGCATAATGATTTAAAGGTGCATTTTCAAAGCTTTTTCTTATTCCAAGTTAGTAGCAAACAAAATCTACTATGGAAAGGTGTTTGGGCAAATGTTATTAGGAGCATATGGGATCAAAGAAACATGATTGTTTTCCAGCATGGGGTAGTAGACGTGGAGGAAGTCTTCCAAAAGGCTCAACTCAAGTCTTGGCTATGGTTGAAGCATAAAACGCCTTCCTTTAACTATTCGTTCGTTGATTGGGTCCTTAATCCACTTATATGCATTAGGAGCTTCAAGTAATTTCTCCAGGCAAGTCTTTGATGCAGATACAGGGGAATAGATTAGCCGATTTTGATTGCTGGAGAAGAAGGTAAGGCAAGTTACTTCGGGGTACTTGCTGCCTTTTTTCCTGCTAATGAGGCATCCTTAGGATCTCTTTTTAAGGGTTAGATCATAAGCTAAGAGCACCCTCCTCATGATTGCATGGAGGATGGGTTTAGTGGGTTTGTAAGCTCAATCCTGCTGCTATGATTCTGTTTTTGCAGGGTTTATCTTTGTATCTATCGCTGCAGGTATAGCCTCTTATGGTTGCTCAGTGGTATAACCAGTTTGTGGTTTGTAAACGGGTTGGGATACCCCTAAAGTATCCCTCTTAATTTAATTCATTCATTGCTGATCAAAAAAAAAAATTTAACCAGGTTTTGAGTTGTGCCATATGAAATATTTCTTCCGCATCAACTTTACCTTGCTTAAAAACAATCCTATTCCTTTGGTTCCAGATACTCCACACTATTGTTGTTCATATTTCTTTCCACACAAGATTTTGTTTGGCATTAACATGTACCAAGGAGAAGTTCTCAAAGTGACTTTTTAAATCCTTATGTTGGACAAAATGAATACCAATCCATCTAAAATAGTTGCTCCAAACGAAGCAACAAACTTACACTCCTAGAACAAGTGTTGAGATGATTCTTCCTTTTCGTGACAAAAAGCACAAGAAAGTGAGTTAACCATAACCCCCCTCCCGGCTAGGTTCACTCTGGTAGGTAATCTATTCAGCAAAGCCCACCAGATTGTTGATAGGATATTCGGTAAAGCTTTAGACATCCAAAGATTTTTGAAGATTAACTGCCAAGGTTACCTTTTGAGACACAATCGTATTCTTTTTTAACTGAGAAATCCTCACCCTCCCAAGTCATTGTGTCCTTTCCACACCTATTAAGCGTAACACTAGACAAAGAGGTCAACATTTCTTCCTGTAATGAATTTTCCCATTAAATCCATTGCGTCTCCACCTTAGCTTCCAAACGCCATACCGAATCTACCCATTCTCCAACCTCACCCACCTTTAGTCCTTTGTCTAATGACATAGAATATAACCTGGGATATACCAATTTTAGATTATTATTGTTGAACCAGTAGTCTTCCCAACATCTAGCTTTATCCCCAACTACCAATTATTTAGATTCTAAATTTGGTAGAAAAACCAAATTATTTAGACATGTCTACTGATTTCTTCTGTGGCTCTTGATTTTAGATAATGATTTGTTAAGAGCCAAGATTCTGTGCTAATCAATAATCACATTGTCTGTTTTACAGTATCCCGTTCTATATATAGAGGGCGTAGAAGACACCCTCTTCAGCTGGCTCAGGATTCTTGGGTGGATGTTGAATGGAGTCCTTAGTTCTTTAGTGATCTTCTTCTTAACCACTAATTCTGTGTTGAATGAAGCCTTGAGAAGAGATGGTAAGGTGGTTGATTTTGAAATACTTGGGTCACAATGTATACATGTGTGGTGTGGACTGTGAATTGCCAAATGGCACTATCCATCAATTACTTTACTTGGATACAACATTTTTTTATATGGGGCAGCATTGCATTCTGGTATGTGTTTGTATTGGTCTATGGTTACCTCTCTCCAGCAATACCTAATTTGTTATTACTTAGCATGACAGCAGATTTTTTTATAAAAGCTTTCAATGTTAGGATATTATTATAAATATTAATAATAATAATAATAATATCCATAACAATAACAAGTGTGAATAATAATAATAAAATTAATAAAAAGTAATAATAATATTATTTATAGAATAAAGAGCTTGTGAAATTAGAATTAAAAAGGAAGTGAGAACACATCTCCAAGAAAAGAAAAGGAATCAAATACATCTCTGTGTATGCATTTCATTTCCTCTCTAAGGTAATTGTCTCACTTTTTTTCTAACTGAGTATTTTCCAATTATTGTTGCTATTCATTTAAAATGAATTCAATCCATGCATCTTAATGTCAAGCATCACTAAGGTATTTCAAAGGTTGTAATGACACCTACTTGTAAGAAAACTATCTTGATAAAAATTAGGATAAAGAAACATATATGAATTTAATATTTTTCTTAATTTTCTTATATTTTCTAACGACCTTGTACACTTTTTTAATCTTTTTTTTTTCTAATGAATGTTTCTCAATTTGTTTCTAGTGTAGTTCAAAAGTTTCATTTTATGCATGCTTTTGAAAAAAAAAATCACATACAAAGAAAATAAATCCTACTTTTATCAATGAATAGATATTACCACTACAAGAAAATCATGAAATAGAAACCAATTTCTAGAAACCAAAATAATTAGTTGCAATAGTAACTAAATTAGAGACCATTTTAGAAACTAAAAAGAAATTTGGTTTTTAAATTAGTTTCTATTATTGTTAAATAGTTTTTAAATTGGTATCTAATTAGCAACCAAGGTTTTAGAGACTAAATTTAGAAACTAAATAACTGGTATCTAAAACCTTAGTTGCTAATTAGATACCAATTTAGAAACTATTTAACAATAATAGAAAAAAATAGAAACTAATTTAGAAACCAATTTTTTTTTTAGTTTATAAAATGGTCTCTATTTTAGTTCCTATTGTAACTAATTAATTATTTTGGTATCTAAACATTGGTTTCTATTTCGTGATTTTCTTATAGTGTACATTTTACTTTTACATCTACCCTAACCTCTTTTAGGAAAATTTTAGTCAGAAACCTTTCTTTTTAAAATTTTTTCATTATATAATACCTAAAATCTACAATATTTTTACTAGGATTTAACATGCCGCGAATCCTCTTGAAGGAGAGGGGCGCCTTCAAAAATGCGGACACACAGACAATTTAATAAATGCCTTCAAATCTTATTTTGTGTTTCTTTTTTGGACATGCCTCCTTACTGGAGATAAAAAGAACATATGAAAGTACTTGTACAACTTTTTTCGGAATTTATTAACGTAATATGAACTCAGAATAAAATTACACAAACTAGGGAAAAATTTCACAAATCTGGAAAGAGGATAGCCTTGGAGTGCAAGAAATTTCTGAAATTTTTTCCCGAAACAATTACTCGTTGAAATTTTGTGTAAGAATTCCAAAAAAATTTGGGACCAAATGCGATAAATTTAAGCTCAAACAGATGAGAATTCAGTTAGAAAAAAATGAAACAGTTTCACATAGAAACGAACCTTCCTTTCAGCCCTAGCAAATAAAAAATATATTGCAAATCTTGTGGGACGAAATTGAGGCTCCAATCTCAGCTACAACTCAGTACAAACAATAAGGAATGTTTGGTAAATATTTTAGATCAAAACACATAAGAAATTAGGCGAATAAGTCCCAGACCGAGAGCAAACAAAAAATTCCAAAACTTATTTTTACGAAAACAAAACGTCCTTTTTTTTCTTCCTTATATCTTTTTGTGTTTCTTTTTTGGACATGCCTCCTTACTGCAAAGAAAATAACATATGAAAGTACTTGTGTAACTTTTTACAGAATTTATCAACGTAATATGAACTCAGAATAAAATTGCAGAAACTAAGACACAATTTGAGAAATCTGGAAAGAGGATAGCCTTGGAGTGCATAAAATTTCTGAAAATTTTTCCCGAAATAGTTTCTCGTTGAAATTCTGTGTAAGAATCCCAACAGAATTCGGGACCAAACGCGACAAATTTCAGCTAAAACGGATGAGAATTCAGTTAGAAAAAAATAAAACAGTTTCACACAGACACCAACCTTCCTTTCATCTCTGACAATGATCAATAAAATATTTATTGCAAATTTTGTGGGACGAAATTGAGGGTTCGATCTTAGCCACAATTCAGTACAAACAATAAGGAACGTCTGGTAAAACACATAAAGAATTAGGCGAATAACTTCAAAACTTGAAAACTTATTTTTTCGAGACAAAACGTACTGGCTTTTCTTTCTTATATCTTAGAAAACTTAATGCTGCCATGTATTGTTTGCTTACTCGGTGACATTTGGTTGGGGTTATGCAAACGAGTGTTTTTTTTTAGAAGTCTTATGAATGAATTTAATATTACACTTTTTCATGTGCCCTTTTTTAATTAGTGGCTTAAACAATAAAATGATCTTGATTTTTTGTTGATCTAGGTTATTCGATGATATTCATCATTGCATTATTTCTTACATGTTTTGTGCCATTGGTGTTGACACAGTCATTGGTGTATTAAGGTGTCTTTATTAGGCGTTGTATGAGATATATGAGGTCAAAGTTGTTGAATTGCTACCCAAAGACTCTACTTGCAAGAATGGAACTCTTCGGGAGGAATCCACCATGTTTGCAATGGCTCATGCAAATCAATTTGATTCGCTTCTAACTTTTCTTGATGAGCTATCTGACTTTTTCAGATTGAGAACACTTGAAACAAATCTGCAGTCATGTCTGCTAAACCATCTGGAAAGGTATGTCATGTTGGAAAGGTCTCTATGAATGCCTGGATGAGGTTTCTGTGGATACATTTAGTCACATATATCATATTGAGAGGTGCATGGAGGTCTAGCTTCTTGTTGTTGTTGATTCAAACTAATTGAGGTCTAGCTTATTATTAGGTACGAATTGTCACTTTAAACCTGTGATCTATGCTGACAGTTGCAATCCACAGGTTTCACATGAGGGGTTTGTTCAGAGTGCTGGAAAATCTATTGAAATCCAGAAAAAGGTTTGTGCTAAGATTAAGCTTGTGAAGACTGGTTCCCTTTCAGTGACTGTTGAAATTAGCTGCGTATCCAGTTTTCCTTCCACGGTACTTATTATCACAACTTATTTGTAGTAACTTTCAGGCATATCATGGAAAAATTCAAAAACTAAATTCAACAAGAATTGGTGTGCTATTATAAGGGTTGCATATTCTTTATTTGAAAAGATTAATGCATTAATTTTCAGACATTCATTTGTTTTGGAGCTTACTTTGTGCAGGCACTGCAGTTTCTTGGTCTGTTATCTGCTTCATGCTGCAAGTATATGCCCTTTATGATCGTGGACCAACAAATGGTAGTGAATGATCTACCAGTCACCCTTGTGTCTCTTCTAGCAGACCAAAACTGGAATGTTGTTGCTGAGACTGTCACGTCGCACCTCTTTTCATCAACAGAACGCATATACAACTGGGCTGCACAAATAGCAGACGGTTCCTATATTCCTGGTTCAAAGTGTATTGTTTCACAACTACTGTGTTGTTCTTCAGATACTTGCTTGGTCTGGAGTGTTGTTGAGAATGTTCTCTAAGGCATGAAGTTATAAATAGAACCATAACATATTTTTTTTATACTCTAACAAATCACCAGCAAGAAATCTCCTTAGTTAGTTGCCTTGACCTTAGTAAGTTTTAATATTAAAGAAACTAGCATTTCTAATAAATTTCTCGACATTTTAGATGAAATGTAAGTGTTACTAAAACTTTTCATTGATTCACCCTTTTCCCCTTGATTTTTATGAATCAAAAGTTTTTTTTGGAGGTTGCAACACACTTAGTTCCAATTTGGTTCACTCTTGAGAGGAACTTGTTGATAAAATTTTCTTGCATTTTATGTCACTGGTTGTGTGAACTTCGAGGTTCTTTTGTATGGCAGAACTTCCCTTGTAAAAGGAGCATGTGGTGTTGGATTGGGTTTTTCTTGCCAAGATCTGTTATAGACAGAGAACTGTTATAGACAGTTTATGTTCATGCTAAAAAAAAAGAAATAATAAAATGTCCAATTCACTAGTTGGAAAAAAAAAGCAAACTTTCCAGAGAAAAGAGTCTGAAGTTAACATTACAACTAAACTTTTTTTTTAGAATAGTTGGTAACAATATAGTGATAGATTATGAAAAGAAACGTAGATGATAGAATAGTTTAAGATTTATTAATGAGTAAAAAACAACTTTAGAAAATGAAACAATATGAAAACAATGTCATCTTACAGGTATTGAAGATTTTTTTTTTATATTAATACATATGTAAACATTTAATAAATTAGTAAAATATAAGAAATTAAAAATTATAGTAATTGAACTCAAGATGGAGTTAAAATAAATAAAAAATGTCCAATTCAGGTGCTAATTTTTAACGTGCTAAAATTTTATATTGAAGAACTTAAAAAACAAGCCTTTCATCATGGTAAGGCATGTATCTCAGAACACAAATTTTCAGTCGCAGGTTTCAACAAGAGTGACAAGGGTTCCTTGGCATCTTCATCATCATTCCTCTTACGAGCATTTCTTACCCTAATTCTCCTTCGAACACTCCTGAGCAACTTGTTCAGCTTCACATCATTAGTTCCCATGGCCTTCTGAGCAAACTTCCTCATCTTCTTAAATGTGCAGCCATGGAGGCGCTTGTGGAGGTTAATGGTCCAACATTGTTCTTTCTTTCTCAACATGATTCGTCGACTTCCAATTTATCTTCCCACACTGTTTCAATCATTCTCCAACTCAACTTTCACCGATAAAACCCTTCTTTTTTCTTCTTCTACTCTCATCACTCTTCATGATTCTCACTCCAAACGCACTTTGAGTCCCTTTTACAATCTTCTGCCTCCCACCCAGAATCCCAACAACGTCGTAAACCTCATCTCCTCCATCCTCAAACACAAAAGTTCCCACCTTTCCCTTCTCCAAAGTAATGACATCAAAGGGATCCTCCCCCAGTTGGGTCCCCATGAAATTTCAAGGGTCTTGCTCAGATGCCAGTCTGATCACTCTTCAGCCCTCACTTTCTTCAATTGGGTTAAAAATGATTTGAATATCACGCCAACTGTGCAAAACTACTGTGTAATTCTTCATGTACTTGCTTGGTCTAGAGTGTTCTCTCAGGCCATGGAGTTATTGGCTGAATTGATACAAATGGTTGAGGTTGAGGGTGTTTGTGCTTCTTCAAATGAGGGCATTTATGAGAATCTTGTGGGCTGTACTGAGGACTGTAATTGGAACCCTGTGATATTTGATATGCTCATCAAAGCTTATGTGAAGGTGGGAATGGTTGAGAAGGGTTTGGAAACTTTTAGGAGGAACATTGAGACTGGTCTTATCCCCAATGTGATTGCTTGCAATTGTTTGCTGAGTGGGTTGTCTAGGTTTAATTACATTACTCAATGTTGGGAAGTGTACGAAGAGATGGGAAGACTTGGAGTACATAGGAATGCTTATACTTTCAATATTATGACCCATGTTTTATGTAAAGATGGAGATACAGATAAGGTGACAGGGTTCTTGGAGAAGATGGAGGAGGAAGGATTTGAACCTGATTTGGTTACATATAACACACTTGTTAACAGTTATTGTAAGAAGAGGAGATTGGAGGATGCTTTTTATCTATACAAGATCATGTATGTCAGAGGTGTGATGCCTAATTCGATCACATATACAACCTTGATGAATGGTCTTTGCGAAGAAGGGAAGGTCAAGGAGGCTCATCAGCTTTTTCATCAGATGGTTCACAGAGGTATAGATCCAGATATTGTGTCTTATAATACTCTAGTGTGTGGCTATTGCAGACAAGGTGAAATGCAAATGTGTAGATCAATATTGTATGAAATGATAGGAAATAGGATTTGTCCTGACAGCATCACTTGTCGGGTTATAGTTGATGGATATGCCAGGGATGGAAAACTTCTTTCAGCCTTGAATACTGTTGAGGAGCTTAAGAGATTTAGAATTAAGATTCCTGAAGAAGTATATGATTATCTTGTAGTTGCACTGTGTAAGGAAGGTAAGCCATTTGCTGCTAGAAGTTTTCTGCTTAGGATATCTGAGGATGGTTATACACCTAAAATGAACACATACAATAAACTGGTTGAGTCTCTATGTGAATTCAATAATGTGGAAGAAGCATTGATTTTGAAATCTGATATGGAAAATAAGAGCATCAAAGTGAATGCTGCTGCCTATAAAGCTGTTATAATCTGTTTGTGTAGAGTAAAGAGGACTGTGGAAGCTGAAGTTTTGTTGGAGGAAATTATTGGTTTAGATATGTTACCTGATGTAGAAATAAGCAGGGCATTAATAAAAGGGTATTGTGAGGAAAATAAGGTTGATAAAGCTGTGTCCTTGTTGAAACTCTTTGCCAAGGAGTTTCAAGTTTATGATACTGAAAGCTACAATGCAGTTGTTAAAGTGTTTTGTGATGTTGGGAATGTGACAGAGTTGATGGAGGTTGAGGATAAGCTGCTGAAAGTGGGGTATGTTCCTAACAAGTTAACATGCAGGCATGTGATCCATGGATTGCAGAAAGCTATGGAGCTAGATGATGAGATTTTGAACCATAGTTTGTCTTAGGACAATTTTGAATCATAATTTGAGTTCTTTCCATCTATGTAAATTATCATGTTTGAGCTTCATTTTTGTAAGTCTGTTCATATTAATTTTACTCACTTATATTATAAAAATGGTTCTTTATCACATAAGAGTTTGAAATCATAGCAAATGGAAATTTCA
Organism: Phaseolus vulgaris; assembly: GCF_000499845.2. Classification (NCBI taxonomy): domain Eukaryota; kingdom Viridiplantae; phylum Streptophyta; class Magnoliopsida; order Fabales; family Fabaceae; genus Phaseolus; species Phaseolus vulgaris. The sequence goes on along the minus strand of NC_023756.2, from coordinate 999,824 downwards.
ATTTACAATTCTTGTATATGCAAGGGATTACCTCTAGCTTTGAAAACAATTAGATGTCTTTTACACAAAAAAAGACATTAATTTTCATTAAAAGAAGTTTTATGGAGTTCAATCAAGACTGAGTTTTCAGAAAAAATAGTAACAGAAATAGCTTGAATATTGTTCAGAATATGAGTGTTAAGCTGCCAAACCCTCATGAAGTTCTTTGGTGACAACCAAACTGCTATGCATAATGAACCTAAACTGAGAAAATTTCTGATCTCACACAACCTTGTAATGGTCCAATTTTAGTTTCCTTAATATTCTGATCTTGAGACTCAAATTCATATTTTCAACTTTTTCCTGCTGAGACTGATCTCATAGTTTTCTGTTTGTATTCAAGAGTACTAAGATTCAATATCTTGAAAAAAGAGAAGCAAATAAATGTAACACTACTGCCCATTAGAAAAACAACTTTATATTCAATTGGTTCAGTAGTGTGAGTTATTGAAAACCTTCTGCTACTTGTGTTCAATTCCTACCATTAGAAAGAAAATCACATTTAGCCCTCAGTAAGATAAAACACAACTTGAGATATTTTATAAATTATTTGATTCATACACTGCTAGTTAGTTCATTTAATGCATGAGTTCAACTAAATAATATAAATACCTGGGATTAGAAATATCTTAATTTTAATTACTAATTTAAAGCATCTTTTATACGATACTTTGGCAATATGATTGTAGTGTTTCTCATATAATTAACAAATATTTCAACATTGAAATTCAGCCTTTTCTTTTATAGATATAAAGTGAGTTTGGTTCTGGTGACATGCCTTCTGCTTTTGGACTTACTCAGTTGTGAAATAGTGATCGATGGTTGTGACTTGAATATTCAGAAAGTGGACGTGGACACTAAAAATTGTGAAGTGCATGAAGTTCTAGCATGTGGCGTTTGTTCTCTAAAGATTACTCTGTAGTTGGAAGGTATGGTTCCATCCATCACCATCCTGTAGCTTGGTATTCCACAAAATTGATTTTTCTTGTCCACACTCATCCATCTTTCTTCTTGATCCATGCTTGGTGCGTTAAATTAATAAAGTTTCTGACAAAGAAAACAAACTTAATAGAATGCAGTTATTCACACCAGTTCAGTTTTCATGTTCTTGATTATTTTTGAATGAAAATACAGGTTCATGATATATTGAAAAGGCTGTCCATGATAAAATGAAGCTAGGGGTATTGACTGGAGACAAGATGAAAGGAAATCACTGAGAACATTGGGTACATTAAGAATGGCTTCTTCTGAATTCTGTTTCTAAGGAACTTGTATTGAATATAAACTAGTTTTATTTTCCTTTTCCTTTTACAGCTATGCTTTTGGTTTACTTTTAGATAAGACATTAAACAAATAGTGATCACTCTTCATTCTTGAGATATCCTGCCATTGGAAAAACATGGAAGTTATTATTATGTTGGCATGAGTGGTGTAGGAGGAATTCACGTCTAAATATTCACTTGATTATACCTATGTGGTCTATGCTTTTACCTGCCTTTAAAAAGATTAACATTCTCTGAACTCATAACAAATGAAGAAATTGAGGATTTTAATTCTAGCTAAGAAAGTCTTTTGAAGAGCTTATTGGAAGTGTATTTGAGCTTATGACTCGTATAATCTCTATTATTTCAATAAGCTTCTTAGATAACCTTTTTCCAAAAAACTCCTTTTAGCTTATTCCTTTAAGTTTAATGATCAAATTTAGAGAACAAACTCTAATTGATAATAACTTAAAGTTGTTTTCATGAACACATACTTAAGCTACCTTTTCCACACTCGTGTATTTGTTTCTGTGTAATGGAAAAGGACTAGGTGGATTATGTTAAATTATAGAGAAATTGAATTATAGATAATCAACCAAGCTGTGAAACCCCTACATATGCAGCATTGAATTTATTATGCAGACACTGTTTAGGACACTGGCAGTGAGATGTACTCCTGTATATGTTGTGTGGAACCCCTGGATGTTAATTAGTCTGAAAATTGTTCTTTGTTTTTTTATGTTGGATTTTGCTATTGAGTAGTATAACAATCTAAGCACCATTAAATCGTAATGAAACAGTAGAAACAAAGAACTAATATGTTCATAGGCCAGAGTATTCCAAAATTTAAGCAAAATGCCCTCATTGCTTGATCTTGCAAATGCAGATATCCTGGAGAGCTTAAATAAGTTCATATGTTCAGTTAATACAACCTACATATTTAAATTAATTTTTACTATTTACATACAAGAATAATACTATCAATCTCATTTTTATATTGAAATCATTCATAAAGAGAACAATTCTCATATTTTGAATTTTCAAGGGACAACCTTCCTATATTACACATACCTATATGTTTCATGTAATTGTATTGGATTTTCATAAAATGCTTTAAAGATTTAAACACTTTACAGTTACATATAGATTAAAAACGGTATGAGATGGGTGAAGCAAATATAAGTATCATAGATCTGTATCACAAACCTGAAAGAAGAACTAAATTTATTATAAATTAAAAAATTCATCAGTATATAATTTAGGATAAGGATTAAGGATTGGTTAGTGGTGCAACAATGAGGTATCTGTCTTGTTACCAGACATCACATATTGATACTTTAAAACCCGAAAACAACCTCACATATTGATACTTTAAATCTATCTTTCTTTTCCCATTAGTTGGGAGTGTTATGTACTTGACCATTCATTACATTTAAGTCAAGTTGTACACATATGTAAACTCTCTACTGAGTTGGTTGGTATTTGTATTTGGTACGTCTGTGCTCATAGATACTCCTAAAGACTAAAAGTCAAATGCTAAAAGTTTGGCCAACTTGATTCATGACAGGATAACTTTAATTTGAGAACCAAAGGAATAATGGGAAGTGTATGGTGATGCTATGTCCTAACTTCAATATGTAGTGCTGAAACTACTTTCACAACCATACTCTTTTTTGAAGAATTTAATTAAGATGTCCCACTTGTTTTATGTGATACACCCCTTGAAGCCCTTATAACACAAAAGTAATTTCATGCACTATACTTATCATTTTAATTGGTGTGTGCTATTCAATACTTGTTTTCTCTACATCTCCTCATGTCCCTCTTGTTCCTCCATTGCATGGCCATAGCTTCTTAATTCCATCTTCAATGGGAAAACCGTTATTATTTCAAATTTCTTGGTTAGGCCGAATGAAGTCTATGTTTGTTTGTTTGTATGTGTGTATGAATGAAAATGGGATCATGAATTATTGAAAGGTTCTTTAAAGAACAGGGCAACAAACATATCAAGAGCTCATTTAAGTTTAACTCTGAGAACAACACATGCAATGTCTAAGGTTTTTTATGTTAATAAGAACACTGCTTTTGTAAAGTGGCATCTATATCACTACCCAACACAGAAAATAGGCCCTTCTTATTAGATATTGTTTGATTGTTGCGCCCATAATTTATAATTGGACTTATCTTCATTTCATTATCATTCTCCTCCTATTATCACCAATTATTATTTTCCCCTTTTATTTCAATGTATTTCTTTTGGGATTCTAGAATATACCTCTCTCAAAGTTTTTATCTCACTTTTCTTTATCACATGTTTTGAACACCAAATACTTATATGGTTGAGAGAAGCTAGTTGATAAGGTATATATGGTATATATGATATAGGGAAATTCAAATGATGACTTTTCTGAGGAAGAATGTCAAGATCTGCATGCTAAAAAATTGTCAATGGAAAGAATGGTTTTTAGAAGTCTTATATACGAAACTGTTTTGTTGAATGTCTACGTAGCTAATATGTGTGGTAGGTAAGTAAATAGGTTGAGTTCTTTTAGTCCAAGGCTAGCACCTGTGTGACTACAAGTTTCCCTTGTTCTTCCGGTGAAAAAAAAGGTTAGACATTTTTTATTTTAGTCATTGTATTTTCCTTTGTGATTTTTTTTATGTTCATAGTCTAGGATATATTTTATTGTTCTCAAATAAATTAAGCAACGATAGATTATAAGATTTTTTTTATAAAACTTTCTTTTATAGTTGAATGAAGCATTGTGTTATACGATAAATTATAGATATTCGTCAAAATCGAAGTTGGATGTATGATAGATTAATGTCTTTCTATTCTAGAAAATCTGCAATTTGGTGTTGTTTTTACTTTGCAAAAGATTTTTTTTTTTTATATATTTTGGTTAATGAAATTATCTCTAATTTTTATATTTAGCTTGTGTCTGGCAAGAAAATGAACAATCAGACCTCACCCCAGTTATGGCTCTTGGAGCAGTGAATCATTCTGCATAGAAAAGAATGTAAACTTTGCACAATGATTGCACCTTATTAATGTTGTTTTCTTAGTTTTTTCTTTACCATCTAAAATGTTTATGTAGGTAATAAACTAGTATTCATGACTTTGCTATCTCTTTTGAATACGTATGGCAGCTTTGGTGTGCACTGGGTAAGATGAGAGTAGAGAAGGCTGTTGGAGAATAACTAATGAGAAGGGTTTAAAGCTCACTACCATTTCCCCAGCTCTTAACACAGGTCCTCAATTTTGTCATAGGAATCCAACAGCAACAATTGCTTACCTCAAAGGTGCTACTATTGACCAAAATAATTGGTCCTGTTTCTTGCACAATTTGCTATTAATATACTAGAGAAAACTGTGTTTTAAGTTTCTCCTGGTGCTTATATTTTTAAACTGGAGAAAAAAAACTGAATTTTATCAAATTGAAAATGGTTTCAGAAACCATGAGTAGAATAACAATAATATAACATGTTCAAAAGTTCATTGTGGTTTGCATAATAATCTAAATACTTTATAATTGCTAATGCAGGTGGTCAAGAAATGTAGTCTCTTGGTCTGCCAACAACAGTGTATGTGACCAAATTTGCTGAAGCTCATGCAAGTGTGTTCAAGGCAATGAACAACAATGCTTCTGGTAGATACATTCGCTTTGATAAAGTGATAGATTCTCAAATTGGGGTAGAGAATTTGGCCAAGGAGATTGGAGTGCCCAAGGAAAAGATTTGTGAAGAAGCCTTAAAAAGTTCTGTACAAAGATTTGAACTGCCTATACAAATAATTTAACTTGGATTTATGTGATTATCTTCCAATTTTTACGACAATATTAGTTCACATTCATAATTCATAAAAAGAAATTGTAAAATTTAAAAAAATTGTTCACTTCTAACCATATTTAGATTCTGAACTAATTACTTTGAGTTGACGAACTCTATAAATTTATTTTAAAATTAGTGAACTTAAATCTACAAATAAATATAAAATATGAAAGAGTAAGTAGGTAAATAAAATAATATTTTTGTAATAAATTATATTATATAGAGACTAATATAGTGACCATTTTTTGGTATCTATATATTGGTCACTAAATGAGTTTCTATATATTTTGGTCACTAAATTGGTTTCAATGAAATTAGTTGTTAATTTGGTTTCTATATAATTGATCACTAAATTAGTTTCTATATATTTGGTCACTAAATTGGTTTTTATTTAATGGTAACTAAATTGGTTTCTAAATTAGAATCTAAATTGGTATTTAAAATTAACGACCATGATTTTAGCCACTTAAAACTATTAGTTTCTAAATTAGTCTCTAATGAAGTTAGTGACTAATTTTAGCATTTTAGAAACTAAAAAATTAGTTTCTAAAAACACTTTTTCTTGCAGTGAACTTCACTGTATTCTTCTAAAATCACATATATCATAATATCATCCAAATTTAATACGTACCTACAATAATACCAAATCAATGTTAAGTCCCACTCTAAAGTTATTCAATGAAACAATATTAAAATATCTTTTCTGACTAATTTTAAATAAAAGTAAAACTAATTTGAGACCTTTCATAAATAATAAAAGTATAAATAAAGAGATAAAAATTACTATTGAACCAAATTAAAAAAATGATAAATAAAGAGACAAAGAAAGACAGATAAACCAAATTAAGTGAATAAGGAAAGGATGGGAATTAGTACATCAACTAAATTTGCATGAATATAATATAATTGTTACATAAAAGATATTATTTCGAGTCAGATATCATTTAATATTTCACCTAATAATCAGACATACATTCATTGATTACAGTTGTCAACAATTATTGCATTGTACGTTCCTCTTCCTGCCGTACTTTCATTCATCACAACCGTTGAATCAATATCCAACAGCTCACATTTTATATTGGTTGAGTTCCCATTAAACAAAAACATGTTCTTTTTAAAGTCAAGTCATCCTTTCTAACTACTCTTCTCATCACTTTGCCATTCATTCCTGCATTCAATCCATTTCACTTCATTTCCAACTCCTTCCTACCATGGCAGCTGAACTTGTTGGTGGTGCTCTTCTTTCGGCCTTTCTTCAGGTTGCATTCGACAGGCTCGCTTCTCCTCAATTTCTACACTTCTTTCGTAGAAGAAAACTTGATGAGAAGCTCCTCGCCAATTTGAACATCATGCTGCATTCCATAAATGCTCTCGCTGATGATGCTGAACTAAAGCAGCTCACAGATCCACACGTCAAAGCATGGCTTTTAGCTGTCAAAGAGGCTGTCTTTGATGCAGAGGATCTGTTGGGTGAAATAGACCATAAGCTCACCAGATGCCAAGTCGAAGCTCAATCCCAACCTCAAACCTGTACTTACAAGGTATCAAATTTCTTCAACTCTACTTTCAGTTCATTTAACAAGAAAATTGAATCAGGGATGAAAGAAGTCCTGCGGAGACTAGAATATCTTGCAAACCAAAAGGATGCTCTTGGTTTGGAAAAGGGTACTTATTCGGATGATAATGATAGATCAGGCAGTAGAGTCTCACAGAAATTGCAGTCATCTTCTTTGGTGGTTGAAAGTGTTATTTACGGTAGAGATGCTGACAAAGATATAATCATTAATTGGCTCACATCTGAAATCGACAATCCTAACCAGCCATCAATACTTTCCATTGTGGGCATGGGTGGGTTGGGTAAGACCACACTCGCCCAGCATGTGTACAGTGACCCAAAGATCGAAGATGCAAAATTTGATATGAAAGCATGGGTCTGTGTTTCTGATCATTTTCAAGTTTTGACGGTGACAAGAACAATTCTAGAGGCAATCACAAATCAAAAAGATGATAGTGTTAACCTAGAAATGGTTCACAAAAAACTGAAAGAAAAATTGTCAGGAAAGAAATTTCTTCTTGTTTTGGATGATGTTTGGAACGAAAGACCAGCTGAATGGGAAGCTGTGGGAACTCCTCTTAGCTATGGGGCTCCAGGAAGTAAAATTCTTGTCACAACTCGCAGTGAGAAAGTTGCTTCTAGCATGAGGTCTAAAGTGCATCTTCTAAAGCAATTAGGAGAGGGTGAATGCTGGAAAGTTTTTGAAAATAATGCATTAAAAGATGGTGATCTTGAATTGAATGATGAGTTAATGAAGGTTGGTAGAAGAATAGTTGAGAAGTGCAAGGGATTACCTCTAGCTCTGAAAACAATTGGACGTCTTTTGAGCACAAAGTCATCCATTTCAGATTGGAAGAACATATTGGAAAGTAACATATGGGAGCTACCAAAAGAACACAGTGAAATTATTCCTGCGTTATTTTTGAGCTATCGCCATCTTCCTTCTCATCTTAAAAGGTGCTTTGCTTATTGTGCCTTATTCCCCAAAGATTATGAGTTTGTGAAGGAGGAGTTAATTTTTATGTGGATGGCCCAAAATTTTCTACTGAGTCCACAACAGATTAGACATCCAGAAGAAGTTGGTGAAGAGTACTTCAATGATCTACTGTCAAGGTGTTTTTTTAACCAATCAAGCGTCGTAGGGCATTTCGTCATGCATGACCTTCTGAATGATTTGGCAAAATATGTATGTGCGGATTTCTGTTTCAGGTTGAAATTTGATAATGAAAAATGTATGCCGAAAACAACCCGTCATTTTTCATTTGAATTCTGTGACGTCAAAAGTTTTGATGGTTTTGAGAGTTTAACTGATGCTAAAAGACTTCGTTCATTTCTTCCTATCAATTCTTGGAGAGCTAAATGGCATTTCAAGATTTCGATACATAATTTGTTTTCCGAAATTAAGTTTATACGCGTGTTATCTTTCCGTGGTTGTTTAGACCTTAGAGAGGTCCCAGATTCTGTAGGTGATCTTAAACATCTCCAATCGTTAGATCTTTCGTCTACAGAGATACAAAAGCTACCTGACTCGATATGTTTGCTCTATAAGTTACTAATACTGAAGTTGAGCTCTTGTTCAATGTTGGAGGAGTTTCCCTCAAATTTGCATAAGCTTACCAAATTGCGTTGCCTGGAATTTGTAGGTACAAAAGTGAGAAAGATGCCAATGCATTTTGGAGAATTGAAGAATCTTCAAGTACTAAGTATGTTTTTGGTGGATAAAAATAGTGAGCTAAGTACTAAGCATCTGGGCGGATTGGGAGGACTCAATCTTCATGGAAGGCTATCAATCAATGACGTGCAGAATATTGGGAATCCTTTGGATGCATTAAAAGCAAATTTGAAAGATAAACGCCTTGTGGAGCTACAATTAGAATGGGAGTGGAACCACGTCACTGATGATCCAAAGAAAGAAAAGGAAGTACTTCAGAATCTACAACCTTCCAATCACTTGGAGACTTTGTCAATCAGGAACTACAATGGTACAGAATTCCCAAGTTGGGAATTCGATAATTCGTTATCAAATCTGGTGTTCTTAAAGTTGGCGGACTGTAAATACTGCCTATGTTTGCCTCCCCTTGGACTTTTGTCATCACTGAAGACCCTTGAGATTAGAGGGCTTGATGGAATAGTGAGCATTGGTGCTGAATTTTATGGGAGCAACTCTTCGTTTGCACGCTTGGAGAAGCTGACATTCTGCGATATGGAGGAATGGGAAGAATGGGAGTGTAAAACTACTTCTTTTCCACGTCTTGAAGAGCTTTATGTGTATAAATGTCCGAAACTGAAAGGTACGAATGTAGTCTTTCCACTACATTTCTTTCCAAAGCTCTGTACTCTTGAACTGATAGACTGCCACCACATAGAAAGAATTTCACAGGAGTACGCTCATAATCATCTCACGTCTCTATATATTAATGATTGCCGTCGATTTAAATCATTCCTGTTTCCGTCTCTTACTGAGCTTTATATACTTAATTGTCCAGAAGTTGAGTTGTTCCCAGATGGAGGTTTGCCATTAAATATAAAACATATCTCTCTTTCATCTTTAAAACTTATCGCCTCCTTGAGAGACAACTTGGATCCCAACACATCTCTTCAAACCTTGTATATTCAACAGTTGGAGTGTTTTCCCGATGAAGTTTTGCTGCCACGCTCTCTCACCTCTCTAAAAATCAATGATTGCCGAAATCTTAAAAAGATGCACTACAAGGGTCTCTGCCACCTCTCCTCTCTCTCACTTCATAATTGTCCCAGCCTTGAATGCTTACCAGCGGAGGGTCTCCCCAAATCCATCTCTTCTCTTACAATCTTGAATTGTCCATTGCTGAAGGAGCGTTGTCGAAATCCAGATGGCGAAGACTGGGGAAAGATTGCTCACATCCAAGATCTGTATGTGCGATGATTATATTTGAATTTGTCTGGCACTTCAACAGGTTCGAATTCTCCACAATATCTTTGTACCTTTTCGATTACCATTTTCTTAGTTGCAAACGGTAACCCTATAATTGCCATTTTTCAAACAAGAGCAGCACATGATATACTTGAACTCAACTACGTTTTTCATGAATCAATTACTTTTATTTTACTCTTATTTTCGTGCAAAATTATTTCAATTCTTCTGTTGAAATTAAATTCCAACCAAATGTGTCCCTGTGTGATGGTAGAGAGGTTCTGAAAGTAGGAATTAGAATATACATGAATGGCAGAGACATGTGCTTTATCATTCATCAACTACATCACTCACTCACCATACTCAATTCAAGCTGTAGCTACTCCAACGCTCATTCTTTCTTGATTTTTAAGTTAATGATTTAAATGGAACAATGTGCTTATGCTTTTGTTTCTTTCTACCTTATTTCTTCCACAGCTCTTCCAAAGTTGGTGTGTAGCAGTGTACCATGATATTATACAGAGGAAATAAGTATGAAATTGGGTTCTGATGAGGAGTTCCTATACAACCCTTAATTCTTAGAATGGAGTTTTGAAATGCAAATACTTTAAACATTAATTCTTAGAACATTGTAGATTGGAAAGTGGATTTCTGAACCAAACTGTTTTGTTGAACCTCTTAGTGGGTCTATTTGATTCTAAACTTGTCTTTGAAGGAATAAAATAGAACCCACTTTTCTTATTTGTATGTTACTGTTTCAATTATATTTGTTGTCCATCAATGCTCTCACTCATCATGCAGAGCAAAAGCAGATCACAATTATTTCCTTTCCTAAAATATGAGAAATTTTGAAATCCATGCGAACACATAACTGCATAGACAAAAAATCATGACATATAAACCAATTTTAGAAACAAAAAATAATTAGGATAAATAAACACATGTATTTAATCTTTTTCTTAATTTTCTTATATTTTCTAACAACCTTGTACACTTTTTAATCTTCTTTTTTTCTAATGAATGTTTCTCAATTTGTTTCTAGTGTAGTTCAAAAGTTTCATTTTATGCATGCTTTTGAAAAAAAAAATCACTTACAAAGAAAATAAATCCTACTTTTATCAACCAATATATATTACATTTTTCTTTTACAACTACCCTAACCTCTTTTAGGAAAATTTTAGTGAGAAGCCTTTCTTTTTAAATTTTTTGCAATATAATACCTAAAATCTACAATATTTTTACAAGGATTTAACATGCCGCGAATTCTCTTAAAAGAGAGGGACGCCTTCAGGAACGCGGGAACACGAACAATGGAAAATTTAATAAATCCTCTGATGAGGATAGACAAATTGTGACATCTGACATCTATTCATTACTTGGGTGTGATTGACATTTGACATCTATTCTTTACCTCGAGGAGGAATGCTGGGAAATGTTCTTAACAAGGTCAACGTAATATGAACTCAAAATAAAATTGCAGAAATTTGGGAAAATTTTTTCAAATCTAGAAAGAGGATAGTTTTGGAGTGCAAGAAATTTCAGAATTTTTTTCCCGAAACAGTTTCTCATTGAAATTCTGTGTAAGAATCCCAACAAAATTTGGGACCAAACGCAATAAATTTTAGCATAAACAGATGAGAATTCAATTAGAAAAAAAAATAAAATAGTTTCACAAAGAAACGAACCTTCGTAGGATTCGTCCCACAAGATTGGCAATAAATTTTTTAAACACAATTAAAAATTATGAAGGTTCGTTTCTGTATTAATCTGTTTGATTTTTTTCGTGGGTGAATACTCATCTGTTTGACCAGAAATTTTTCGCGTTTTGTCCCAAATTTAGTGCAGATTCTTACGTGGAATTTCAGGAAAAAACTATTTCGGGAGAATTTTTTAGAAATTTTGTGCAAATCAAAGGCTATCCTCTACCAAAACTTGTGCAATGTCGCCCCATTTTCTGCAATTTTATTCTGGGTCCGTATTGCGCTGAAAAAATTCACACAAGTACTTTCATATGTTGTTTGCACACAAGTAAGGAGGCACGTCCATAAACAAATTACAAAAGGAAGATACAAGAAAGAAAAGCCAAGACGTTTTGTTTTCGGAAAACCAGTTTTGTTCACTCTCGGTCTAGGACTGACGACGCCTTACTCCTTGGATATTTTGGTCTGAAATTTTTACCAAACGTTCGTCACTGTGTCTATTGTGTTTTGGAAGAGACTTGAGCTCCGGATTCGTCCCACAAGCTTGGCAATAAATTTTTTATTCATCACTGCCAAGCCTAAAAGGAAGGTTCATTCGTGTGTGAAACTGTTTGATTTTTTTCGTGGGTGAAAACTCATCCGTTTGACTCAAAAATTTTCGCGTTTTGTCCCAAATTAAGTGGAGATTCTTATGAGAAATTTCAAGAAAAAACTATTTCGGGAGATTTTTTCAGAAATTTTGTGCAAACCAAAGGCTATCCTCTACCAAAACTTGTGAAATTTCGCTCAACTTTCTGCAATTTTATTCTGGGTCCGTATTGCACTGAAAAAATTCTTACAAGTACTTTCATATATTGTTTGCACCCAGTTAAGGCGGCACGTCCATAAACAAATCACAAAAGGAAGATACGGGGAAGAAAAGCATGTACGTTTTTTTTTCGGAAAACCAATTTTGTTCACTCTCGGTCTGGGACTTACTACGCATTACTCCTTGGGTATTTTGGTCTGAAATTTTTACCAGACAATCGTCACTATATCTATTGAGTTTTGGCTGAGACTCGAGCTCCAGATTCGTCCCACAAAATTGGCAATAAATTTTTTATTCATCACTGCCAGGGCTGAAAGAGAGGTTCGTTTGTGTGTGAAACTGTTTGATTTTTTTCGTTGGTGAATAGTCATCCGTTTGACACGAAATTTGTCGTGTTTTGTCCCAAATTAAGTGGAGATTCTTATGTAGAATTTCAGGAAAAAACTATTTCAGGAGAATTTTTCAGAAATTTTGTGCAAACCAAGGGATATCCTCTACCAAAACTTATGAAATTTCGCCCAACTTTGTGAAATTTTATTTTGGGTCCGTATTGCGCTGAAAAAATTCACACAAGTACTTTCATATGTTTTTTGCACCCAGGTAAGGAGGCACATCCATAAACAAATCACAAAAGGAAGATACGGGGAAGAAAAGCAAGGACGTTTTGTTTTCGGAAAACCAGTTTTGTTCACTCTCGGTCTGCGACTTACTACGCCTTACTCCTTGGGTATTTTGGTCTGAAATTTTTACTAGCCGTAAGTCACTGTGTCTATTGTGTTTTGGCTGAGACTTGAGCTCTAGATTCGTCCCACAAGATTGGCAATAAATTTTTTTATTCATCACTGCCAGGGCTGAAAGGAAGGTTCGTTTCTGTGTGAAACTGTTTGATTTTTTTCGTGGGTGAATACTTATCCGTTTAACCAGAAATTTGTCGCGTTTTTTCCTAAATTCAATGGAGATTATTACGTGGAATTTCATAAAAAAACTATTTCTGAAGAATTTTTCAGAAATTTTGTACAAATCAAAGGCTATTTATCATCTACCAAAACTTGTGAAATTTCGCCCAACTTTGTGCAATTTTATTCTTGGTTCGTATTGCGCTGAAAAAATTAACACAAGAACTTTCATATGTTGTTTGCACCCAGGTAAGGAGGCATGTCCATAAACAAATCACAAAAGGAAAATACGGGGAAGAAAAGCCAGGATATTTTGTTTTCAGAAAACCAAATTTGTTCACTCTCGGTCTAGGACTTACTCCGCATTACTACTTGGGTATTTTGGTCTAAAATTTTTACAAGACGTTCGTCATTGTGTCTATTTAGTTTTGGCTGAGACTTGAGCTCCGGATTCGTCCCACAAGATGGGAAATAATTTTTTTATTCATCACTGCCATGGCTGAAATTAAGGTTCGTTTGTGTGTGATACTGTTTGATTTTTTTCGTGGGGGAATACTCATCCCTTTGTCCCGAAATTTGTCGCGTTTTGTCCCAAATTCAGTGGAGATTCTTACGTGGAATTGCAAAAAAAACCTATTTAGGGGGAATTTTTCAGAAATTTTGTGCAAACTAAGGGCTATCCTCTACCAAAACTTGTGAAATTTCGCCCAACTTTGTGCAATTATATATTGGTTCCGTATTACGCTTAAAAAAACTTCACACAAGTACTTTCATATGTTGTTTGCACCCAGGTAAGGAGGCACGTCCATAAACAAATCACAAAAGGAAGATACGGGGAAGAAAAGCCAGGACGTTATGTTTTCAAAAAACCAGTTTTGTTCACTCTCGGTCTGGGACTTACTACGCCTTACTCCTTGGGTGTTTTGGTCTGAAATTTTTACTAGAGGTTTGTCACTGTGTCTATTGAATTTTGGCTGAGACTTGAGCTCCAGATTCGTCCCACAAGATTGGCAATAATCTTTTTATACATCACTGACAGGGCTGAAAGGAAGGATTGTTTGTGTGTGAAACTGTTTGATTTTTTTCGTGGGTGAATACTCATCCGTTTGACCCGAAATTTGTCGCGTTTTTTCCCAAATTCAGTGGAAATTCTTACATGGAATTTCAGGAAAAAACTATTTCGGGAGAATTTTTCAAAATTTTTTTGCAAACCAAAGGCTATCCCTTACCAAAACTTCTTAAATACGCCCAACTTTCTGCCATTTTATTCTGGGTCCGTATTGCGCTGAAAAAATTCACACAAGTACTTTCATATGTTGTTTGCAACCAGGACGTTTTGTTTTCGGAAAACCAATATTTTTCACTCTCGGTCTCGGACTTACTACGCCTTACTCCTTGAGTATGTTGGTCTAAAACAATTACAAGACGTTCGTCACTTTGTCTATTGAGTTTGAGCTGAGACTTGAGCTCCAGATTCGTCCCACAAGATTGGCAATAATTTTTTTATAAATCACTGTCAGGGATGAAATGGAGGTTCGTTTGAGTGTGAAACTATTTAATTTTTTTTCGTGGGTAAATACTCATCCGTTTGACCCAAAATTTGTCGCGTTTTTTCCAAATTTCAGTGGAGATTCATACGTGGAATTTCAGAAAAAACTATTTCGGTGGAATTTTTCAGAAATTTTTTGCAAAACAAAGGCTATCCTCTACCAAAACTTATGAAATTTCGCCCAACTTTCTACAATTTTATTCTGGGTTTGTATTGCGCTGAAAAAATTCACATAAGTACTTTCATATGTTGTTTGCATCCAGGTAAGAAGGCACGTCCATAAACAAAACACAAAAGGAAGATACGGCGAAGGAAAAACCATGACATTTTGTTTTCGGAAAACCAGTTTTGTTCACTCTCAGTCTGGGACTTACTACGCCTTATTCCTTGGGTATTTTGGTCTAAAATTTTTACCAGACATTTTTCACTGTGTCTGTTATGTTTTTACTGAGACTTGACCTCGAGATTCGTCCCACAGATTGGCAATAAACTTTTTATTCATCACTGCCAGGGCTGAGAGGAAGGTTCGTTTGTGTATGAAACTCTTTGATTTTTTTCGTGGGTGAATACTCATCCGTTTGACCCGAAATTTGTCTCGTTTTTCCCAATTTCAGTGGAGATTCTTACGTGGAATTTCAGGAAAAAACTATTCCGAGAGAATTTTTCAGAAATTTTGTGCAAAACAAAGGCTATCCTCTACCAAAACTTGTGAAATTTCGCCCAACTTTCTACAATTTTATTATGGGTTCGTATTACGCTGAAAAAATTCACACAAGTACTTTCATATGTTATTTGCACTCAGGTAGGGAGGCACGTCCATAAACAAATCACAGAAGGAAGATACGGGGAAGGAAAAACCAGGACGTTTTGTTTTCGGAAAACCAGTTTTGTTCACTCTAAGTCTAGGACTTACTACGCCTTATTCCTTGGGTATTTTGGTCTGAAATTTTTACCAGACGTTTTTCACTGTGTTTGTTCTGTTTTTGCTCAGACTTGAGCTCCAGATTCGTCCCACATGATTGGCAATAAACTTTTTATTCATCACTGTCAAGGTTGAATGGAAGGTTCGTTTGTGTGTGAAACTGCTTGATTTTTTTCATGGGTGAATACTCATCCGTTTGACCCGAAATTTGTCGCGTTTTGTTTCAAATTCATAGGAGATTCTTACGTGGAATTTCAAGAACAAAAAATTTCGGGAGAATTTTTCAGAAATTTTGTACAAACCAAAGGCTATCCTATACCAAAACTTGTGAAATTTTGCCCAATTTTATGCAATTTTATTCTGAGTCCGTATTGCGCTGAAAAAATTCACACAAGTACTTTCATATTTTGTTTGCACCCAAGTAAGGAGGCACGTCCATAAACAAAGGACAAAAGGAAGATACGAGGAAGAAAAGCCAGGACGTTTTGTTTTCGGAAAACCAGTTTTGTTCACTCTCAGTCTGGGACTTACTACGCCTTATTCCTTGGGTATTTTGGTCTAAAATTTTTACCAGACGTTTTTCACTGTGTCTGTTGTGTTTTTGCTAAGACTTGAGCTCGAGATTCGTCCCACAAGATTGGCAATAAACTTTTTATTCATCACTGCCAGAGCTGAAAGGAAGGTTCGTTTGTGTGTGAAACTCGTTGATTTTTTTTGTGGGTGAATACTCATCCGTTGAACCCAAAATTTGTCGTATTTTGTTCCAAATTCAAAGGAGATTCTTACGTGGAATTTCAGAAAAAACTATTTCGGGAGAAATTTTCATAAAATTTGTACAAACCAAAGGCTATCCTTTACCAAAACTTGTGAAATTTCGCCCAACTTTCTGCAATTTTATTCTGGGTCCGTATTTCCCTGAAAAAATTCATACACGTATTTTCATATGTTGTTTGCACCAAGGTAAGGAGGGACGTCCATAAACAAATCACAAAATGAAGATACGGGGAAGAAAAGTCAGGACGTTTTGTTTTCGGTAAACTAGTTTTGTTCACTCTCGTTCGGGGACTTACTACGCCTTACTCCTTGAGTATTTTGGTCTGAAAATTTTACCAGACTTTTGTCACTGTGTCTATTGAGTTTTGGCTGAGACTTGAGCTCCAGATTCGTCCCACAAGATTGGCAATAAACTTTTTTTTCATCACTGCCAGGGCTGAAAGGAAGGTTCGTTTGTGTGTGAAACTGTTTGATTTTTTTTGTGAGTGAATACTCATCCGTTTGACCCAAAATTTGTCGCGTTTTGTCCCAATTTCAGTGGAGATTGTTATGTGGAATTTCAGGAAAAAACTATTTCGGGAGAATTTTTCTGAAGTTTTGTGCAAACCAAAGGCTATCCTCTACCAAAACTTGTGAAATTTCGCCCAACTTTGTGCAATTTTATTCTGGGTCTGTATTGCGCTGAAAAAATTCGCACAAGTACTTCCATATGTTATTTGCACCCAGGTATGGAGGCACGTCCATAAACAAATCACAAAATGAATATACGGGGAAGATAGGTCAGGACGTTTTGTTTTCGGAAAACAAGTTTTGTTCACTCTCGGTCTGGGACTTACTACGCCTTACTCCTTGGGTATTGTGGTCTGAAATTTTTACCAGACGTTCGTCACTGTGTCTATTGAATTTGGGCTGAGACTTGAGCTCCAGATTCGTCCCACAAGATTGGCAATAAACTTTTTATTCATCACTGCCAAGGCTGAAAGGAAGGTTAATTTGTCTGTGAAACTGTTTGATTTTTTTCATGGGCGAATACTCATCCGTTTGACCCGAAATTTGTCGCGTTTTGTTTCAAATTCAGTGGAGATTCTTACGTAGAATTTCAGGAAAAAACTATTTCCGGAGAATTTTTCAGAAATTTTGTGCAAACCATAGGCTATCCTATACCAGAACTTGTGAAATTTCGCTGAACTTTGTGCAATGTTATTATGGGTCCGTATTGCGCTGAAAAAATTCACACAAGTACTTTCATATGTTGTTTGCACCCAAGTAAGAAGGCACGTCCATGAACAAATGACAAAAGGAAGATACGGGGAAGAAAAGCCAGGACGTTTTGTTTTCGGAAAACTAGTTTTGTTCACTCTCAGTCTGGGACTTACTACGCCTTATTCCTTGGGTATTTTGGTCTGAAATTTTTACCAGACGTTTTTCACTGTGCCTATTGTGTTTTTGCTGAGACTTGAGCTCGAGATTCGTCCCACAAGATTGGTAATAAACTTTTTATTCATCACTGCCAGGGCTGAAAGGAAGGTTCGTTTGTGTGTGAAACTCTTTGAATTTTTTCGTGGGTGAATACTCATCCGTTTGACCCAAAATTTGTCACGTTTTGTTCCAAATTCAATGGTGATTATTACGTGGAATTTCAGGTAAAAACTATTTCGGCATAATTTTTCTGAAATTTTGTGCAAACAAAAGACTATCCTCTACCAAAACTTGTGAAATTTCACCCAACTTTCTACAACTTTATTCTGGGTCCGTATGATGCTGAAAAAATTCACACAAGTACTTTCATATATTTTTTGCACTCAGGTAAGGAGGCACGTCCATAAACAAATCACAAAAGGTGATGAGAATCAAAAATACATGAAGATGACCAAGGATGCTATAGTTGAAGGGTCATCTCAACAAGCAATTACAGAGGCCATCAATAGGAGGAATGGTCAAGGACCACAATATTTGAAGTTCTTCCTATTAGTCTTCTTAAAAAGATGAGGCCCAAGCCCAACACGAAGGCCCAAGGTCAAGTCATAACTCAAAGAACTACTAGGAGCAAGGGCACAAGCATTAAATAAATGAGCATCATTTGGTGACTCTTCTTGTAATTACTCTTGTATAGTTGTAGGAGGTGTGGATATTAAAATAGGAGTGGGAATGTACAAAATAAAGTCACATTGTCCATGTGACTTAGGGGGATGGTGTAGGAGTAGTTTAAGAGGTGCCAAAATAGAAAAAAGGTCACACCTTCCATGTGACTCAAGTTTGGCTCCAAATTTGAATTAGATTTAGAGGGAAATTTGAATTTGATTAGCTTTTTATTTCAGCACCTCTAAGGCTATAAATAGAGGTGCTTGCTCTTGTAAAATTCAGATTTGAAAATAGAGTAAAGTTACTATGCTCAATTTGTGAGTGATTGTGAGACTAGTTCTCCTCTTCCTTGTCTTATCTCGTGATGCATTGGGAGCATTCAAGTGGCGGCAAATCTGCACTTATCTTGGAACATTCATCATCCAAGTGGCGTGTCCATTTCCCAAACCAAGCTTCAACCACATAAGTTTCATCTTCCTTCATCTTGTTTCTTCAATTTCAATAGATAGATTCATTTCTTCTTTCAATTCTTTCCAGTTTTTGCAATTACACATTTCAATTGTTTTTCCATTTGTGTTCTTATTTTGTTCTTGCTTTCCTTTCAATTCCGCCAAGTGTTTGTGATAATGACGTGGCACTCATTGTTTGAATGAGTTTGGCTTCTCTTTTGGATGGCATTATCCTCCATTGAGATGACCTTAAGCCTCCTTATATGTTGTGTATCTTGTTTAGTGTCAATCGAGCTCATATCATGTGGTATCTAGAGTGATGGTTGTGCTGAAATTTTTTTTTGAGTTGTTGGATACTTTGATTCTGTTTTTGTGTTAGTAATTCTGTTTTTGCTTTATTTTGAGTCTTTCTTGCTTTTTTTAATTGGTGAAATTCATTGTGTTTGAGTCATTTTGATTTTAGAATCCATATTTGTTTTGTCTAGTCATGTTTTTCCTACAATGTCATCAATTCCTTGTAGTCCTTTTATTGCTAATTTTGATTGATTACTTTTATTTAAGTACAGTTTTGTGAATCTGTTTTTATAATGTCAACCTACCTGAGATGTCAAGTTGCATAATAATGTCTAATATGAAAGCTTTTACAATAAATATATATATATATATATATAATATAATTTATATTTGATATTTTAATGTATGTATATATATAATTAGTGTCCTGCGTTAATATATTTTTTCAGAATATAATTTAATTTTTTAATTTTATTTTCATATTTACAATTTACCTTTCGGTAATTTCTACATGTCCAGATTGTTATCCAACCACCACATATAATAGTAAGCGTGTGTTAACCAAATATCGTTGTTCCATCCTTCAAAAAAATATCGAGACATTTATTTTAACTCAAAATTAGTTACATAATATAGAACAAGTACCATTGGTTTTATTATTTATTACTTAATCTTTTATAATTAAAAAATTCTTATTATATATGGGGATAAAAAAAAATAATATAATCTTTATTATTGCATTCAAGACTCTAACCCTAATATTATGTAAAGGCTAGAGACGTGAATTATTGATATTGGATAGTAATATATTTTTATGATTTTGGATTGTATTTTCCTATTTAGATTTTATGTTTCAAAAGGAATATGTTGGATTGACTTTTGAGATAATTATTTAGATTTTATTTGAATGTTATTTCTAATTATTATTTAGTGTTTTTTATATGATATTTAGAATTACCATTTATTGATATTATTATTATTATACATATACATATATATTATAGTCATTATATGCATATTGATTTTAGTTTTCACATTAGAAAATAATAAGAGAAAGAAAAAAAAACTAAACTAAAACGTTACCATTTTTAAAAAATGAAGTTAACCCATCAATTTGTAATGGAGTAGGCTGGGTAAGACGAAATTACCCTCTAGGGTTTTAAAATTAAAAATAGATTTTGGTTTTCCTTCTCCTCCATTGTAGTTCCATTGGAGTGCACTGCTCGAGGTTCTCATTTTTTCTTTCGTCTTGAGTTTTGTGGATCACTATATTTGGTTGGTTATTAGCACTTCTGTGTGATGAATAAGACTGCTTCTTCCTCAACTTCAATACTTTCTACCTCCATACTAAATATGAAAATACTATTTTATTCTTTTTCTTTATATTTATAAAATCCTTAAGTTTTTTTTGATTTGAAATAAACCTATAAATTATATAATCCAAAAGCTAATCACGCATTTGAAAAAAAAAAGACTTCTGAATTATATAATCCGAAAGTTAATCTCATATCTAAAAAAGACTCTCAAATTAATGTAAATTGAAAGTTAATAACACATCTGAAAAAAATACTTCCGGATTATATAATTCAAAAGTTAATCTCATGTATAGAAAAGACTTCTGGATTATGTAATACGGAAGCTAATCACAAAGACTTTCAAATTACATAATCCATAAGTCAATTACGAATTTAGAAAAACACTTCTAGATTATGTAATCCAGAACATTAAAAAATTATATTTTTGGAATATAAATATTTAAGAGGGTGGTCCAAGAAAGTATGAAAGTGCATGAAGAAGATTCACCGTGTTTTCGAATGGTTTTTGGAATCCATTTTAGACGCATTCCATCATTGTAGAAAGGTAAGATCAATTTATTTTAACTTTCGAATTTAGTATTCTGGAAAATATAATCTAGGAATACATTCTAGACTCCTAAATCAAGAAGTTAAAAATCATGCTCCTAATCCTATTCCAGAATTCAAATTCTGGTAATATATTGTAGAATCCAAAATCTGGAAGTAAAAAAACTGAAATGGGTGTCAAAAACCACCAAAGACAACCACCAAACACAAGTGCAAATAATGAAAATCACAGCCACCAGAAGAGTGCACACGACTGGAGAAGAAGGAAAGCCAAAACCTATTTTGAATTTTAAAACCATGGAGGGTAATCTCGTATTTTCCTTACGGTAATTGGATGCAGGTCCCAATTCGTATGATGCAAGAAGCTATAGCCTTTTTTTAAACACACTTGATAGGACAATACTCAACCCCTTTTGGACTGTTTCTTCCTCCACCCTATACCTTCTTGTGCCACCCCATACTAAATATGAAAATACTTTTTTATCCTTTTGTGTCACCCATACATAATCCAGAAGATGTTTTTGGATCCTGAAATGTTCTTTAGATTTATAAAATTAATAAATCTTTTTTTAATTTGAGATAAACTTACGGATTATGTAATCCATAAGCTTACGCATTTGAAAAAAGACTTCCAAATTACGTAATCCATAAGCTAATCAAGCATCTGAACAAAAAAAAAAAGTTTTCGGATTACATATTTCAGAAACTAATCTCATGTATAGAAAAGACTTCTGAATTATATAATCTAGCAACTAATTACAAAAGGCTTTTGGATTACATAATCCGAAAACTAATTAAAAAAATAGTTGTTAGTGATGAGATCACAATTAGCATAAACAGTATGATAAGAAAATTATTATTTTTATTTAATTAATATATTAAAATTATAAATACTCAAAAAACACCTAAAATATATTCAAAGTGATCGATATTTATGTGTATATTTTTTTTCCACAAGTTAAGTTAGAATTAGGAAAATTCAACAGTTAGACATTAAATAGGTTTGTAATATCAGAAAATTCAACAATTATTGATTGATTTGGGGCATCAACCTTGTTTAGATGCAGATTTTGTACACTATGGATTTATGCACTCACAAGTACAACTCATCAAAACCGTTGAATAAAAGTCAATGTGCTAAAGTTTGAACCATCCACTACTAATCCAACTATCACTCTTTCTTATTGGTGGCTAGATCAGGGAATTCATGAAGTTTGAACCATTCAGTACTAATTAATCCAACTATCACTCTTTCCTATTCGTGGCTGCATCAGGGAACTAAACTCAAAATATATATTATGAATTCATCGGAAGCATTAGCAAGGGATTTGAAAAATAAAACACACCTTGTGAGGTTAAAGTTAAAATGAAATAAGAACCACATCCCTGATGATCCAAGGAAACACAAGGAACTACTTGAGATTCTCCAGCCCTCCAAACACTTGGAGGTTTGTCAATCAAGAACTACACCAAGTATCAGAAAATTCAACAATTATTGCTTGATTTGATAATTCTTAATCAAATCTGGTGTTCTTAAGGTTAGAGGACTGTAAATATTGTCTATGTTTGCCTCCCCTTGGTCTTTTGTCATCTCTGAAGACTCTCAAAATTAGACGGCTTGATAGAATAGTGAGCATTGTTACTGAATTTTATGGGACCAACTCTTCATTTACGTTCTTGGAAAGGTTGGAATTCTACAACATGAAGGAATGAAGGAAAGGGAAGAATGGAATGTAAAACTACTTCTTTTCCACGTCTTCAAGATGTTTCTGTGGATCAATGTCCCAAGCTGAAAGGTCTGTCACAACAACTTCTTCATTTAAAGAAATTATTTATTTGTCACCGTGATAAGCTCATCATTAGCATTATGGACACATCGTCGCTTGAACTCTTGGAAATTGTTTAATGCCCACTTGTGAATGTTCCCATGACCCATTACAATTTCCTTGAAGAATTGACTATTGATGCAAGCTGCAACTCTCTTACAATCCTTCGGCTAGATTTCTTTCCAACGATCCGTTTAATTCACCCGAGAAGGTGCCAAAATCTGAGATGAATTTCACGGGAGCACACTCATAATCATCTCAAGGAATTAGCAATTGATGATTGCCCTCAATTTGAATCATTTCCCGGCGAAGGATTAACTTGGGAATGTTCATTGCTCAAACAGAGTTGTCAGAATCCAGAAGGCGAAGACTGGGGGGAAAGATTGATCACTTTCAGAAACTGAGTATTAGGTAATAAGATGAAGCACAAGTTCAGAAATAGATGTGGAAAAAATCCCATTTGTCTTCCTCTTCTACAATATCTCTGTACCTTTTCAATTTCTTAAGTTGCAAATATTTCACTCTGTAATAGGCATTTACTAAACCTTCAGAAGTAATGGTAACCTGTTATGCATGTGTTTCAAAGTCTGTTTGTACCATTGGACGATGAAATACGGAGAAAACAAGTAAAAGGGTTTGAAATTGTGACTCCTACATGAGAGAAGGAAATTGAAGCATTGAAGCAGTGAGCATTGCAAATACCTTTTACTTCTGACATTACCTGACTCTTATTTTGTGTAATTGTTGAACTGTAAAAGGTATACACTTGTTTTCTAGTTAAACTTCACGTTGTCCACCAACCTAGCCTAAAAGGTATACATTTGTCAGACTATACCTTCAACAAATGTTTGGAGACATTAGCTACAATTTATTTTTTCTTTGATAACAACTTTAACTTGAAATTCTTCTAAAATAAGGCACATGTATTTCTTAATGGAAGAAGCTTTAGATATTCTTCTAAAATCCAGCATGCAATAATTATAAACCAAGACAAATGAACTTTTCCCAGAGCACTCATTATGCCATCAACCCTCTAGCAGAAACAAAAACTAGATGAAATTAAAGGTAAAAGATCTCAAACCAGATATGAAATGTGAATGAAAGAAATTCAACAGTTCAGACGTGATTGTTTGAAATTCAGCACAGTCAATATTAAAGAAATAAGACCCTTTCCTTCTTCATACATTGTTTCCTAAATATATATATAAATATAAAAGCAAAATTATGTATGATATGTTAATATCAACATGTTTGCTCTATAATTTGTTAATACTGAAGCTAACTTTTGTTACAACCTGGAGGAGGTGCCCTCAAATTTTCATAAACTCACAAAGTTGCCTTGAATTTACAATAACAAGTGACAAAGATGCCAATGCATTTGGAAAAATTGAAGAATCTTAAAGTACTAAGTACATAGATATGACCCAAGTTAAAAGGTTTTTCAAAGCAACTTCTTCGTTTAAAGGAAATATATATTTGTGATAACATGGAAGCATGGTGCTTACCAGAGGGTATAACTAGATCCATTTCAACTCCCGAAATCTTTAAGTTTTTTAAAAATATCTCTTGCATAAAGATAAAAATATATTCCTTTATTATTAATATTTAAGACATTCAGATTGAGAAATTGTTAATATTTGATATTTTGTTATATTTTACTCTATATATAGAGTATATGAATAAATAAATCAAACTCCTCGATATCATATATCTTTTAAATTTGCATGAATATAATATAATTGTTGCATAGAAGATATTATTTGAAGTCAGAGATTATCCAAGCAATTAAAATTTTCGTTTCGAAATACTCTCAGATTTCATTTGTTTCATCTTATTATCATTATTATCTGACATTCATTCATGGATTACAGTTGTCAACATTTTTCTTATCAGAAACAGTCAACAATTATTCCTTCACTGGGGCCCACAACCCTCTTCCCATATCAGGATTTCATATTTTCATTCATCACAACCAAATGTGTTATACTTAAACTGATGATATTTGTTAAAGGAGGATGGCTCAGCTACGTTTTTCATGATTCAATTACTTTTATTTTATTCTTATTTTCGTGCAAAATTATTTCAATTGTTCTCTTGAAATTAAATTCCAACCAAATGTGTTTCCTAATTTTAGAATACTACGAAAATCGTGAAGGTGGTCTGGCATTTGGCATCCATTCGGAACGAGTATTCTGTAGTTGGAAGTTATGGCGGCATCATCTTCATTTATCTAGCTTTCTGAGTATATTTGTTTTCATTTCCACATTTTTTCCTTCTATCTTCTTATTTCATGCTGCTACAGTTTCTGACCAAAAAAAAATGAACTTAAACCTAATAATAGATCACTGAAACTGGGGAGAAAATGACCCCAAAAATAAAATTCAGTTGTTAACTATGGAAAATGACCCCATAAAAAGAAAAGGTTCAATTATGGATTTTTTTAATTTATTGGATGATAGAAATTATAGTTATAGGGAAACTTTCCTTTGTGCAAAATCATATGTAGAGGGAAAGACTCTCAAGTGTCCTTCTTAAATCTGGTTTAAGGATGAAAGATTGAGGGGAAGAATTAAAGCCTTTCATGTTTGGCTGAAAAAGGAGAACAGTAAAGGTCATAAGATTCAATATCTTGAAAAAGAGAAGCAAAATAAATGTAAACTAAATTTACTAACTACAAGAAAATCAGCTTTACCATAGGAGTCGTCTAACTCAATTAGTTGAGTAGTGTGGTGTGTTTTTTTTATCAGCAAGAAAAAATAAATAAATATGAATCATTTCAGGGGTGGTCCAACCCTTATATATCTTGCACCGAAAGTCCATAACAATCAAAACAAACAACATAGTTGAGTAGTGTGTGAGTTGTTGAAAACCTCCTAGTACCTATATTCAGTTCCAATGAATAAAAGAATCATCTTTAACTCTTAATAAGAGAAAATTATACTTGAAATTTTGTAAATGATTTGATTCATGTAGTGCCAATGAGTGGTATATATTTCTAGTTTGTATTCTTTGTCTTTATTTCTGATAAACTCTGTCAATAGGTTTGAACCTGTTTGATATATTTGGTCGATGCAGAGAGAGTGATTTAAGAAGCTTTGAACAAGTCTTTACATAGCATATTATAATTTTAACGCATTTTCATTTGTTTTAAATGTGTGTTTAATTTAGTGTTCATTGGGTTAATTTTTGACCAGATTCTAATGTGTTAGAGTTCAGCAGTTCCCGCAAAAGAATGTCAGTGATAGTGAGGAATGAGGAAAATCAATTATTGCTCCTATGCAAGGGTGCAGACAGGTTTCAATTAATATCCCATGCTTTTTGAATGATGGAGTTGTTATTAGCATGTAGTAACGTCAAATTGTGTATTTCCCTGCATATATTCAGTGTAATGTTTGAAAGGCTCTCACAGCATGGAAGACAGTTTGAGGTTGAAACCAGAGATCATATCAAAAGTTACGCCGAGGCTGTATTTGACATGGAAATAGAGGTTCCTGAGTGTATTGAAAAGCTTGCACGGGCAAAAGTTACAACGTTGGTAAAATTGGGAACTGGGAAGACAACATTATGTATTGGTGATGGGGCAAACGATGTTGGCATGCTTCAGGAGGCTGATATTGGAGTTGCATTAATGGTGCTGAAGGGATGCAGGTCTAAAGATACATTTGATTATTCTTATCTGGGCTGCTCTTTTACCTGTTCTTAAGAAAGATTATATTCTCCAAAACCATAATAAATGAAGAAACTGAAGAGATTCTAATATAACTTAGGGAGTGTTAAAGAGCTTATAGGGACTTTATTTGAGCTTATGATAATAATTGATGATTCTTATAATTATAACCTCTTTAGCTTATTTCAATGAGCTTCATAGTGAAGCTTATAAAAATAAGTTGTTATTAGCCTATTCCAATCACTTCTATGTTCCTATTTATGACAAAGTTGAGTGAATGCTTCCATTGGAATGCCTAGTTATAGACAGTTTATGTTCATGCTTTCCAGTGGGATCTTAAAACATAAGTGCTAAAGTATGTATGAAGACTTGGAAGAAGATATTGGGGCTGTTGCTGGGTCTAGCTAACTCCATTCATGTATATATATATATATATATATGTATATGTAAACATTTAATAAATTAGTAAAATATATGAAATTAAAAATTATAGTAATTGAACTGAGGATGGAGTTAAAATAATAATAAAATGTCCAATTCAGGTGCTAATTTTTAACGTGCTAAAATTTTATATTGAAGAACATAAAAAACAAGTCTTTTTCATCATGGTAACGGATGTATCAGAAACACAAATTTTGACTTCATCACAGAAGCAGGTTTCAACAACAGTGACAAGGGTTCCTTGGCATCTTCATCATCATGAAAAAGCAATTGATGATATTTAGCAACAATAGAATCTTAAAAAAATAGAACATCTAATACATGGAACTTTGCACAGTTTTATTATTCTAGTCGTCACAGTATTATATTATGCCAAACTTTTAAAAATATTCTTCGACATTTTTATAGTAACTTCTTCCAAAAATTTGTCAAAATGCAAAATGTTTTGAGGTGCTGGTAAAATCTTTTTATATCTTTAATATCGCCATCAATAGAACACTATATTTCCACTAAAAAAACATTTCCTATTTATTTAAGAATAAATATCTAGCTTTATAAGACCCTTTAAGTATCCCACCATCTTATTTCATTCTGTCCCTATATACACAAGTTCTAAAAAACACCTCATACGTTACAAACGGTAACTAATTAAGCTAGCCTGGAAATTCATAAACAAAGTATAAATATTATAAAATAAAATCCAACAACATACATTAAGAAACAAATCGGATCATTAACAAAAAAAAAAAAAAACGTAGACATAAAATAGATATGCTTAATTATAATATATCTGAAGTTAGAGAATATGAAAACAATTAAAGTTTAGGAGGCATATTTGTTTATTGCATCTTATTGTGAGACATCCATTCATGGATTACAGCTGTGAATATTTTTTTATTAGAAACCGTTGATGGGAAGACTTACAGGTTGAGTAGCCATCAAAGAGAAAGATTCCTTGCACTTAATCACTGTCCATTTCAAATCACACACTTCCATTCACTTCATTTCCAACTCCTTCCTACCATGGCAGCAGCACTTGTTGGTGGTGCTCTTCTTTCCGCCTTTCTTCAGGTTGCATTCGACAAGCTGACTTCTCCTCAACTTCTGGACTTTTTTCGTGGAAGAAAACTTGATGAGAAGCTCCTCGCCAATTTGAACATCAAACTGCATTCCATCAATGCTCTCGCTGATGATGCTGAACTCAAGCAGTTCACAGATCCACACGTCAAAGCATGGCTTTTTGCTGTCAAAGAGGCTGTCTTTGATGCAGAGGATCTTTTGGGTGAAATAGACTATAAACTCACCAGATGCCAAGTCAAAGCTCAATCCAAACCTCAAACCTGTACTTACAAGGTATCAAATATCTTCAACTCTATTTTCACTTCATTTAATAAGAAAATTGAATTTGGGATGAAAGAAGTCCTAGGGAAACTAGAATATCTTGCAAACCAAAAGGGTGATCTTGGTTTGAAGGAGGGTACTTATTCTGGTGATGGATCAGGTAGTAACGTGCCACTGAAATTGCCATCATCTTCTTTGGTGGTTGAAAGTGTTATTTACAGCAGAGATGCTGACAAAGATATAATCATTATCTGAAACCGACAATCCTAACCAGCCATCAATACTTTCCATTGTGGGCATGGGTGGGTTGGGTAAGACCACACTCGCCCATCATGTGTACAGTGACCCAAAGATCGAGGATGCAAAATTTGATATCAAAGCATGGGTCTGTGTTTCTGATCATTTTCATGTTTTGACAGTGACAAGACAAATTCTTGAGGCAATCACAAATCAAAAAGATGACAGTGGGAACCTAGAAATGGTTCACAAAAACCTGAAAGAAAAATTGTAAGGAAAGAAGTTTCTTCTTGTTTTGGATGATGTTTGGAACGAAAGACCAACAGAATGGGAAGCTGTGCGAACTCCTCTTAGCTATGGGGCTCCGGGAAGTAGAATTCTTGTCACAACTCGTGCTGAGAAAGTTGCTTCTAGCATAAGGTCTGAAGTGCATCTTCTAAAGCAATTACGAGAGGATGAATGCTGGAAAGTTTTTGAAATTCATGCATTAAAAGATGGTGATCTTGAATTGAATGATGAGCTAAAGGAGATTGGTGGAAGGATAGTTGAGAGGTGCAAGGGATTACCTTTAGCTTTGAAAACAATTGGATGTCTTTTACGCACAAAGTAATCCATTTCAGATTGGAAGAACATATTGGAAAGTGAGATATGGGAGTTACCAAAAGAACACAGTGAAATTATTCCTGCATTATTTTTGAGCTATCGCTATCTTCCTTCTCATCTTAAAAGGTGCTTTGCTTATTGTGCCTTATTCCCCAAAGATTATGAGTTTGTGAAGGAGGAGTTAATTTTGTTGTGGATGGAGCAAAATTTTCTACAAAGTCCACAACACATTAGACATCCAGAAGAAGTTGGTGAAGAGTACTTCAATGATCTATTGTCAAGGTCTTTTTTTCAACATATAGGTGCCAAGAGAGGTTTTGTCATGCATGACCTTCTAAATGATTTGGCAAAATATGTCTCTGCGGATTTCTATTTCAGGTTGAAATTTGATAAAGGCCAATGTATACAGAAAACAACTTGTCATTTTTCATTTGATTTTGATGATGTCAAAAGTTTTGATGGTTTTGGGAGTTTAACAGATGCTAAAAGACTTTGTTCATTTCTTCCTATCTCACAAGTTTTGACTCACGATTGGAATTTCAAGATTTCCCTACATGATTTGTTTTCCAAGATTAAGTTTATACGCGTGTTATCTTTCTTTGGTTGTTCAGACATTAGAGAGGTCCCGGATTCTGTAGGTGATCTTAAACATCTTCATTCGTTAGATCTTTCACGTACTACGATACAAAAGCTACCTGACTCAATATGTTTGCTCTATAACTTACTAATATTGAAGTTGAACTATTGTTTCATTTTGGAGGAATTGCCCATAAATTTGCATAAACTTACCAAATTGCGTTGCCTGGAATTTGAAGGTACAAGAGTGTCAAAGTTGCCAATGCATTTTGGAGAATTGAAGAATCTTCAAGTACTGAGTACATTTTTCGTGGACAGAAATAGTGAGCTAGGTACTAAGCAACTAGGAGGACTCAATCTTCATGGAAGGCTATCAATCAATGATGTGCAGAATATTTTGAATCCTTTGGATGCATTAGAAGCAAATGTGAAAGATAAACACCTTGTGGAGCTAGAATTAGATTGGAAGTCGGACCACATCCCTGATGATCCAAGGAAAGAAAAGGAAGTACTTCAGAATCTACAACCTTCCAATCTGTTGGAGAATTTGTCAATGAGGAACTACAGTGGTACAGAATTCCCAAGTTGGGTATTCGATAATTCGTTATCAAATCTGGTGTTCTTAAAGTTGGAGGACTGTAAATATTGCCTATGTTTGCCTCCCCTTGGACTTTTGTCATCACTGAAGACCCTTGAGATTGAAGGGTTTGATGGAATAGTGAGCGTTGGTGCTGAATTTATGGGAGCAACTCTGCGTTTGCATCCTTGGATTGCTTGGAATTCCACAATATGAAGGAATGGGAAGAATGGGAGTGTAAAACTACTTCTTTTCCACGTCTTCGACAGCTTCTTGTGTTTAAATTTCCGAAACTGAAAGGTACTGATTTAAAGAAAGTAGTTGTTAGTGATGAGGTCAGAATTAGCGGAAACAGTATGGACACATCGCATACTGATGGAGGCAGCGACTCTGTTACAATCTTTCGACTACATTTCTTTCCAAAGCTCTGTACTCTTAAACTGATAGACTGCCAAAACCTAAGAAGAATTTCACAGGAGTACGCTCATAATCATCTCATGAATCTATATATTTATGATTGCCCTCAATTTAAATCATTCCTGTTTCCCAAACCCATGCAAATCCGGTTTTCGTCCCTTACTGCTCTGTATATAACTAAGTGTCCAGAAGTTGAGTTGTTCCCAGATGGAGGTTTTCCGTTAAATATAAAAGAAATGTCTCTTTCATGTTTAAAACTTATCGCCTCCTTGAGAGTGAGCTTGAAATGTCTTGAAAGCTTGTGTATTGGAAATTTGGACGTGGAGTTTTTTCCCGATGAAGTTTTGCTACCACCCTCTATCACCTCTCTAGAAATCTATGATTGCCCAAATCTTAAAAAGATGCACTACAAGGGTCTCTGCCACCTCTCATCTCTCACACTTCTTAATTGTCCCAGCCTTCAAAGCTTACCAGCGGAGGGTCTCCCTAAATCCATCTCTTCTCTTGCAATATGGGATTGTCCATTGCTGAAGGAGCGTTGTCAGAATCCAAATGGCGAAGACTGGACAAAGATTGCTCACATCCAAGAACTGGATGTTTGGTGATAAGATGAGTCAGAAGTTCAAAATTAGGCGTGCACCTATTTCAATATGTCTGCCACTTCAACAGGTTCCAATTCTCCACAATATCTTCAAAATTATTTCAATTGTCGTGTTCAAAATAAATTTCAACCAAATATGTTTCCTATTTTTAGACAGTGAAGGTTGTCTGTATTTGGAAGTTGTGGTGGCCTCATCTTCATTTATCTTGCTATATGAATATGAGTATATTTGTTTTCATAGTCACATTTTCCCTTCTTTCATCTACTTCATGCTATGGCAGTTTCTGAGAAAGAAAAATGAACTTAAACTTAATAATAGATCACTGAAACTGGAGAAAAAATGACCCCAAAAATTTAGTTGTTAACACCACTACTGATTCCTGAATGTATTATTGAAAAGATGAATGGAAACTGCAGTGCACATAAAGGACATTCGATGTGGAATTTTCAACATGTGTCTCTTTCAAGTTTCAAACTTATGGCCTCTCTGAGAGAGACCTTGGATGTAAACACATGTTTTCCAAGCTTGTGTATTGAAAAGGTTGACATGGAGTCTTTTCCCGATGAAGTTCTGCTGCCACACTTACTTTGAACACAAATCTTGAAAATCCAGCCTCCAATGCTTACCAGAGGAGGGTCTGCCCAAATCCATCTCTTCTCTTACAATTTGAGAATTTTCATTGCTCAAACATTGATCGGAGATTTGTTTGATCTCCCACACCTTGATCTAAAAATTTAGTTGTACAAAATCTCTTATGCTAATGTATTATGTATCCATGACTCGTCTAATGATTTCTTTTGTTGGTTTGTTAATTTCAAATTAATGATTTGATTGATAATCACATTATCTTTTTTTCACAGTATTCCAATCTTCGGTTGGCAGAGGATCCTAATCTTCGGTTGGGAATGGCATTGAAGCAGTGAGCATTGCAAATACCTTTTACTTCTGACATTACATTTTCCTCCTCATATTTCCATTTATTTATAAAATTTAACTGTAAAAGGTTTTCTAGTTAAACTTAATGTTGTCCACCAAACTCTTCATGGGTCTATTGCTTCTAAATTTGCTTTTCAAAGAGCAAAATAGAGCGTACTTTTCTGCAATGCACACCACTGTTTCAATTAATTATGCTACTTTCAGTTTTGAAAACTAACAATTAAGGTAAGAAAATTGAAAAAAAGTGATGAATATAGAAAGACAAATAGACTAAATATTATGCAAGATGTACCAAATACTATGTCAGGCAGTGATATGCCATTAACCCTCTAGCAGAAACAAAAGCTAGATTAAATTAAAGATTAAATATTTCAAGTCATATATAAAATGAGAATGAATGCTGCGTGTGGTTTGAGACTGAATGGTTGTGTTGTCAGCATTCACACATTTACACATTTAACTGTTCAAAATTTCATTGCACTTGATAGGCTGCCTTTTCTCTCATGATTTTTTGAAAATCTGCATGACAGGTATTTAAGAAATCACTCTTCAATCTTCAACAAAATTGAATAGATTGCATCTCATTAAGTATCCATTCTCAATCAATTCTGATTCTTTGAAAAAAAAAATCATGTCTCTCCTGTTTTATTTTAAATCTAAAGTGATAATTAAGTATGTTTTGCTGTTTTATTACTCTCCTTAGTTCACAATCTGAAGATTCTCCTGCAACAGAAAAATTGTGCATACAAGTGTAAAGACTCTGAAGAGCAACTAACAAAAGTGTGAAGTTATGTTTGGTCCTGTATAGAAGGAGATAAAAAGGTATTCTTGGGAACCAACACCTTTCTAGAAATCTTGTATATTCAAACTGTCACCTCTTGGACTCTTAGATTAGAGAAATCAACTCATGCAATTCACAATTTCAACTCATTGTTGAACTGTGAGATGATACTTTGTGGCGTTATTCTCTTCCACCATGGATCCACAAATTTCCAATAACAAATTTCTGTTAAAAGTCTGTTTACATTGTTTAAAAAATTGTATTGCTACCTAATTAATAGACAAATGACCTCGCTTCTGGAACTAAAATATTTAAGTCAATATGATAAATACATTTATATAAATTAATTAAAGATTAGATGAATAGTAAAGATACAAGCTACAAAAGTAATTAAACATTTTTTTTTTAAATTTTGAAAACAATATAAAAGTGAAATTATAAATATTTAAAAAATCTGGCAATTAAGAAAACAGAGAATATCAGTTCAGAGGTGATTGTTTGAAATTCAGCACAGTAGATATTAATGAAAGAAGACCCTTGCTTGTGATAACCAAATTGCTCTTAATATTTATTGCCTCAGTATTTCACAAAGAAGCTGAGACATATCACGGAAGAATTTCCAAATGATAAGAATGTTTTTCTTTTTAACTTGAAATACATAAAAAAACTGTTAAATAATTATTTAAGTGATCGCTATTTAAGGGTATCTTCTTTCCACTAATTGAAGGTACCATGGCAGCAGAAGTTGTTGGTGGTGCTCTTCTTTCGGCCTTTCTTCAGGTTGCATTCGACAGGCTCGCTTCTCCTCAATTTCTCGACTTCTTTCGTCGAAGAAAACTTGATGAGAAGCTCCTCGCCAATTTGAACATCAAGCTGCACTCCATCAATGCTCTCGCTGATGATGCTGAACTAAAGCAGTTTACAGATCCACACGTCAAAGCATGGCTTCTTGCTGTCAAAGAGGCTGTCTTTGATGCAGAGGATCTGTCGGGTGAAATAGACTATGAACTCACCAGATGCCAAGTCCAAGCTCAATCCCAACCTCAAACCTTTACTTACAAGGTATCAAATTTCTTCAACTCTACTTTCACTTCATTTAACAAGAAAATTGAATCAGAGATGAAAGAAGTCCTGGAGAAACTAGAATATCTTGCAAACCAAAAGGGTGATCTTGGTTTGAAAGAGGGTACTTATTTTGGTGATGGATCAGGTAGTAAAGTGCCATCATCTTCTTTGGTGGTTGAAAGTGTTATTTATGGCAGAGATGCTGACAAAGATATAATCATTAATTGGCTCACATCAGAAACCGACAATCCTAACCAGCCATCAATACTTTCCATTGTGGGCATGGGTGGGTTAGGTAAGACCACATTGGCCCAACATGTGTATAGTGACCCAAAGATCGAAGATGAAAAATTTGATGTCAAAGCATGGGTTTGTGTTTCTGATCATTTTCATGTTTTGACGGTGACAAGAACAATTCTTGAGGCAATCACAAATGAAAAAGATGACAGTGGGAACCTAGAAATGGTTCACAAAAACCTGAAAGAAAAATTGTTAGGAAAGAAATTTCTTCTTGTTTTAGATGATGTTTGGAATGAAAAACCAGCAGAATGGGAAGCTGTGCGAACTCCTCTTAGCTATGGGGCTCCAGGAAGTAGAATTCTTGTCACAACTCGTGGTGAGAAGGTCGCTTCTAGAATGAGGTCTGAAGTGCATCTTCTAAAGCAATTACGAGAGGATGAATGCTGGAAAGTTTTTGAAAATCATGCATTAAAAGATGGTGATCTTGAATTGAATGATGAGTTAATGAAGGTTGGTAGAAGAATAGTTCAGAAGTGCAAGGGTTTACCTCTAGCTCTGAAAACAATTGGATGTCTTTTACGCACAAAGTCATCCATTTCAGATTGGAAGAACATATTGGAAAGTGACATATGGGAGTTACCAAAAGAACACAGTGAAATTATTCCTGCGTTATTTTTTAGCTATCGTTATCTCCCTTCTCATCTTAAAAGGTGCTTTGCTTATTGTGCCTTATTCCCCAAAGATTATGAGTTTGTGAAGAAGGAGTTAATTTTGATGTGGATGGCCCAAAATTTTCTACAGAGTCCGCAACAGATGAGACATCTAGAAGAAGTTGGTGAAGAGTACTTCAATGATCTTCTGTCAAGGTCTTTTTTTCAACATTCAGATTCCGGGTTGTGTTTCGTCATGCATGACCTTCTGAATGATTTGGCAAAATATGTTTGTGGGGATTTCTGTTTAAGGTTGAAATTTGATAAAGGCCGATGTATACCGAAAACAACCCGTCATTTTTCATTTGAATTCCATGATGTCAAAAGTTTTGATGGTTTAGGGAGTTTAGCTGATGCTAAAAGACTTCGTTCATTTCTGCCTATCCAACAATTTGGGAAACCTCAATGGCATTTCAAAATTTCCATACATGATTTGTTTTCCAAGATTAAGTTTATACGCGTGTTATCTTTCAGTGGTTGTTCAGACCTTAGAGAGGTTCCAGATTCTGTAGATGATCTTAAACATCTCCATTCGTTAGATCTTTCGCGTACTGGGATACAAAAACTACCTGACTCGATATGTTTGCTCTATAACTTACTAATACTGAAGTTGAACTTTTGCTCAGAGTTGGAGGAATTGCCTTTAAATTTGCACAAACTTACCAAATTGCGTTGCCTTGAATTTGAAGTTACCAAAGTGAGAAAGATGCCAATGCATTTTGGAGAATTGAAGAATCTTCAAGTGTTGGATACGTTTATCGTCGATAGAAATAGTGAGGTCAGTACTAAACAACTGAGCGGGTTGGGAGGACTCAATCTTCATGGAAGGCTATCAATCTATGACGTGCAGAATATTTTGAATCCTTTGGATGCATTAGAAGCAAATTTGAAAGATAAACACCTTGTGGGGCTAAAATTACAATGGATGTCGAACCACACCCCTGATGATCCAAGGAAAGAAAAGGAAGTTCTTCAGAATCTACAATCTTCCAATCACTTGGATAATTTGTCAATTAGGAACTACAGTGGTATAGAATTCCCAAGTTGGGTATTCGATAATTCGTTATCAAATCTGAAGTTTTTACGCTTGGAGGACTGTAAGTATTGCCTATGTTTGCCTCCCCTTGGACTTTTGTCATCACTGAAGACCCTTGAGATTTTAGGGCTTGATGGAATAGTGAGCATTGGTGCTGAATTTTATGGGAGCAACTCTTCATTTGCACGCTTGGAGGAGCTGACATTCTCCAATATGAAGGAATGGGAAGAATGGGAGTGTAAAACTACTTCTTTTCCACGTCTTGAATGGCTTTATGTGGATAAATGTCCCAAACTGAAAGGTACGAAAGTAGTTGTTAGTGATGGAGGCAGCGACTCTCTTGCAATCTTTCAACTAGATTTCTTTCCAAAGCTCCATGAACTTACACTGATAGACTGCAAAAACCTAAGAAGAATTTCACAGGAGTACGCTCATAATCATCTCACGTCTCTATGTATTTATGCTTGCGCTCAATTTAAATCATTCCTGTTTCCCAAACCCATGCAAATCCTGTTTCCGTCCCTTACTGTGCTGCATATAGTTACTTGTCCAGAAGTTGAGTTGTTCCCAGATGGAGGTTTGCCATTAAATATAAAAGAAATGTCTCTTTCATGTTTAAAACTTATCGCCTCCTTGAGAGACAACTTGGATCCCAACACATCTCTTCAAACCTTGGTTATTGAAGATTTGGAGGTGGAGAGTTTTCCCGATGAAGTTTTGCTGCCACGCTCTCTCACCTCTCTAGGAATCGCTCATTGCCCAAATCTTAAAAAGATGCACTACAAGGGTCTCTGCCACCTCTCCTTTCTCTCACTTGAGGATTGTCCCAGCCTTGAATGCTTACCAGCGGAGGGTCTCCCCAAATCCATCTCTTCTCTTACAATATGGGATTGTCCATTGCTGAAGGAACGTTGTCGGAATCCAGATGGCGAAGACTGGACAAAGATTGCTCACATCCAAAAACTGCTAGTTTGGTGATAAGATGAGTCAGAAGTTCAAAATTAGGCGTGCACCTATTTCAATTTGTCTGCCACTTCAACAGGTTCGTATTCTCCACAATATCTTTCTACCTTTTCGATTACAATGTTCTTAGTTGCAAACGGTAACCCTATAATTGCCATTTTCCAAACAAATGCAGCACATATTATACTTAAACTGATTATATTTATTAAATGAGGATGGCTCAGCTACGTTTTTCATGAATCAATTACTTTTATTTTATTGTTATTTTTGTGGAAAATTATTTCAATTGTTCCGTTGAAATTAAATTCCAACCAAATCTGTTTCCTATTTTTAGAATACTACCAAAATCGTGAAGGTGGTCTTGCATTTCGCATCTATTCCCAGTAGAGTATTCTGTAGTTGGAAGTTATGGCGGCACCATCTTCATCTATCTAGCTATCTAAGTATATTTGTTTTCATAGCCACATTTTCTCTTCTATCTTCTTATTTCATGCTACTACAGTTTCTGGAAAAAAAATAAAAAAATTGAACTTAAAATTAATAATAATAGATCATTGAAACTAAATGATCCCAAGAATGAAGTTATTATGGGTTGAGTGGAGGAAAGATGAATGGAAACTGCAGTGGACATAAGGGATATTCTGTGTCTAAGGAACTTTAATTGGATTTTAAAGTATTTTTAAACCACTTTTTTCTTTATTCAAAAGCTCTTGGGATATTCCATCAAGATTTTTAAATCATATTTAGCCCTCAGTAAGATAAAACTCAACTTGATATTTTATAAATTATTTGATTCATACACTATTGCTAGTTAGTTCATTTAATGCATGACTTCAACTAAATAATATAAATACCTGGGATTAGAAATATCTTAACTTTATTTACTAATTGAAAGCATCTTTTATACGATACTTTGGCAATATGATTGTAGTCTTTGTCAGATAATTAACAAATATTCCAACACTGAAATTCAGCTTTTTGTTTTATAGATATAGAGTGAGTTTGGTTCTGGTGCTGTGGAATAGGTGACATGCTATGACTGGTCTCAATTCTTGGGGTATGACTTAGGCAACTTCACTTAATGTGAAATGCGTTTAAGCTGAAATCTAACTTGGTGTAAGATTCTATACCTCATTTGGTAATTAATTAGAATAAACTGATGAGCCTTGAAATTTTCTTAAAAAAGGGTCCAATGTGCAAGGCCACACATCCATCCATTTCACAAAGCCTTCTTCACTTCAACTAATCGCTCTAGACATCTTCTATCAAGTTGTTTCTGCAAAACTTTGTCTGAAGGTACAAAATTTTATTAATTATTAAAATTGCTTCTGTCTGAATTAAAGAATATTTCTTCTATATAAAATGTTAACTTCAGAAGCAATTTAGAAACATGAATGGAAAGTGCAGTGGACATAAGGGACATTCTGTATCTAAGGAACTTGTAATTGGAATTTAAAAGGCATGTGTTTAAGATTGAATAGCTCAGCAGGCATGTGTTAATTACAATAAACTGATGAGCCTTGAAATTTTCTTTAGCCAGACCTCCCTGTGTCCAACATTTTCCATGTGATGGCAGAGACATGTGCTTTATCATTCATCAACTACATCACTCACTCACCATACTCAATTCAAGCTGTAGCTAATCCAACCCCATTGCAGAATCTCCTTTAATCAATATGGCTCAACACATTTGTTATCTAAATATGCAGCTTGCTAAGAAAGCAATTAACATTGTGAAGCTTTAGCACTGCAATTTAATGGGAAAAATCTAAACATGAAGCTCTATAAAATTTGTATGCTGATGTATTTATGATGGATGCACTCATTCTTTCTTGATTTTTAAGTTAATGATTTAAATGGAACAATGTGCTTATGCTTTTGTTTCTTTCTACCTTATTTCTTC
This sequence comes from Phaseolus vulgaris, assembly GCF_000499845.2. Lineage (NCBI taxonomy): Eukaryota > Viridiplantae > Streptophyta > Magnoliopsida > Fabales > Fabaceae > Phaseolus > Phaseolus vulgaris. Next base: position 960,984 of record NC_023756.2, on the reverse strand, counting down.
CACAGCTCTTCCAAAGTTGGTGTGTAGCAGTGTACCATGATATTATACAGAGGAAATAAGTATGAAATTGGGTTGTGATGAGGAGTTCCTATACAACCCTTAATTCTTAGAATGGAGTTTTGAAATGCAAATACTTGAAACATTAATTCTTAGAACATTGTAGATTGGAAAGTGGATTTCTGAACCAAACTGTTTTGTTGAACCTCTTAGTGGGTCTATTTGATTCTAAACTTGTCTTTGAAGGAATAAAATAGAACCCACTTTTCTTATTTGCATGCTACTCTTTCAATTATATTTTACTACTTTATTGCCTCTCCTCTACAATCTGGAGATCCTCCTGCAACAGAAAAACTCTTGTTGTGCACTAAATCTGGAAATACCTAATTTGTTATTACAAACCCTGTATTGTAGTATTCCTAGCATGACAGCAGCACTTTTTCTGCTTTCCTGCAGGTTCTATTGGCTAGCTTCTTCTAAATTTCTAAACTACTTTCGCACAAGAAACTTCCATGTAGCACTGCTCAACAAATTCAACATCAAAATCTTGTTGTCCATCAATGCTCTCACTGATCATGCAGAGCAAAAGCAGTTCAATTTTTTCAATTTATCACCACAATTATTTCCTTCACTAAAAAATATGAAATTTTTTGAAATCCATGCGAACACATTAGCTACATAAATCTTAATATTAGGAATAACATTAAAAATTTTAAACATGTTAATATTAATAATATTAATAATATTATTATTTTTATAATAATATTAATATTAATATTATTAAAACAAAATAATATTAATATTAATTTTAACAATTATAATGTTACTATCATTAATAATAATACTTTTTTTTTATAAAAGCTTTCAATGTTAGAATGTTATTATAAATATTATTAATAATAACAATATTATTCATAACAATAACAAGTGTTAATAATAATAATAAAATTAATAAAAAGTAATAATAATAATATTATTAATAGAATAGACAGCTTGTGAAATTAGAATTAAAAAAGGAAGTGAGACCACATCTCCAAGGAAAGAAGTACTTCATAATCTGCAACCCTTCAAATACATCTCTCGTATGCATTTCATTTTCTCACTTTTTTTCTAACTGAGTATTTTCCAATTATTGTTGCTATTCACTTAAAATGAATTCAATCCATGCATCTTAATGTCAAGCATCACTAAGGTATTTCAAAGGTTGTAATGCATATATGTATTTCATCTTTTTCTTAATTTTCTTATATTTTCTAACGACCTTGTACACTTTTTTTAATCTTCTTTTTTTCTAATGAATGTTTCTCAATTTGTTTCTAGTGTAGTTCAAAAGTTTCATTTTATGCATGCTTTTGAAAAAAAAAAATCACTTACAAAGAAAATAAATCCTACTTTTATCAATGAATAGATATTACATTTTGCTTTTACATCTGCCTAACCTCTTTTAGGATAATTTAGTCAGAAACCTTTTTTTTAAATTTTTTACATTATATAATACCTAAAATCTACAATATTTTTACCAGGATTTCACATGCCAGGAATTCTCTTAAAAGAGAGGGACGCCTTCGGGAACGCAAACACAAGAAAAATTTAATAAATGCTCTAATGAGAATAGACAAATTGTGACATCTGACATTTATTCATTATTTGGGTGTGATTGACATTTAACATCTATTCATCACCTCCTGGGAAATATTCTTAACAAGGTCAATGTAATATGAACTCAGAATAAAATTGCAGAAATTATGACAAAATTTCACAAATTTTGAAAGAGGATATAGCCTTGGAGTGCAAGAAATTTCTGAAAATTTTTCCCGAAACAGTTTCTCATTGAAATTTTGTGTAAGAATCCCAATAGAATTCAAGACCAAACATGAAAAATTTCAGCTCAAACGGATGAGAATTCAGTTAGAAAAAAATGAAACAGTTTCACACAAAAACGAATCTTCCTTTCAGCCCTAGCAATGATGAATAACAAATATATTGCAAAATTTGTGGGACGAAATTGGGGCTCGAATCTTAACCACAACTCAGTACAAACAATAAGGAATGTTTGGTAAAAAATTCATATCAAAACACTCAAGGAATTAGACGAATAAGTCCCAGACCGAGAGCAAACAAAAAACTCGAAAACTTGTTTTTCCAGAAACAAACGTCTTGGTTTTTCTTCCTTATATCTTATTTTGTGTTTCTCTTTTGGACATGCCTCCTTACTGGAGAGAAAACAACATATGAAAGTACTTGTGTAACTTTTTTCAGAATTTATCAACATAATATGAACTCAGAATAAAATTGCAGAAACTGGGGCAAAATTTCACAAATCTTGAAAGAGGATAACCTTGGAGTACAAGAAATTTCTGAAAAAATTTTCAAAACAGTTTCTCGTTGAAACTCTGCGTAAGAATCCCAACAGAATTGGAGACCAAACGCGACAAATTTCAGCTCAAACGAATGAGAATTCACTTAGAAAAAAAATGAAACAGTTTCACATAGAAACGAACCTTCCTTTCAGCCCTAGCAATGATCAATAACAAAAATATTGCAAAACTTGTGGGACGAAATTTAGGCTCCAACACTAGCGCAGAAATGCTAATCAAATGCGGCTATTTTACATTTACAAATGCGGCTAGATCAGCACGCAGTCGTAAATCAGAGAAATACAAATGCGGTTATAGAGGCGCATTTGTAAATGCGATTTACGAATGCGGTTATTTCAAATAGCAGCATTTGTATATTCTTCTAAATTAGCAAAAGGGTTTTAGGGGTTTTAGGGGTTTTAGTATATGATTTAAGAAGAGTGGAAGAGGACAAAGAGGAACAGCGGCAGCGGCGACGACAGCGGCGGCGGAAGCAGTGGCGGAGCGGCGAGCCAATGGAAAGTACCTTCAATATGCAGCAATGGAAACCGAAACCCATTAAAAACGAAAGCAATAGGGAAAGCGAAAGCCATTAAAAGCAATGAAGTTCAATGCAGTTGCAATGGAAACGAAATACCTTCGAGTGCAGCAATGAGTTCAAAAACGAGAGAAAACGAAGAAAAGAGATGAGCGCAAAGAGAAAGAAACTATGAAACTGTTGAGGCGCGTAAAAATTTTAGGGTAAATTTGATTTACAAATGCGGTTATTTGAATAACCGCATTTGTAAATCAATCGCTTCAATTTACAAATGCGGTTATTCAAATAACCGCATTTGTAAATCAAGCGCTTCAATTTACAAATGCGGTTATTTGTAAATCAAACGCTTCAATTTACAAATGCGGTTATTCAAATAACCGCATTTGTAAATCAAATTAATTTCAAAAATGCTACCGCATTTTTTACGAATGCGTTTAAGTGCTGAGCCGCATTAAATAAAGAGCGCTCTTTTCTTATTTTTGTGCTAGTGCAATCTCATCCACAACTCAGTACAAACAATAAGGAACGTCTCGTAAAAACTTCATATCAAAACACACAAGGAATTAGGTGAATAAGTCCCAAACCAAGAGCAAACAAAAACTCAAAAACTTGTTTTTCTAAATACGGTTGTATAGCCTAAATCATCATCATCTTCTTCTTCTTCAAGTCACCATGGTGGAGGGTGTTTGGTTTATAAGAAAGAAAATTCGTTGTGGTGCTTAAATGTCATCCTGGCCTTGAAACTAAAATATGGTCATTTTGCATTTTTAAAAATATTAAATATACATGCAATTTAGTTTTAAATACTTTTCCTCAACATGCAGCTCATTACATTCTACGGCAACTAGATTGCTTTGTCGAACCTGGGAGACTAATGATCGAGCCTTTGGGAGTTTGCAAGTGAACTTTTCACTCTACACTTTCCTGTATCTCCATTGCAACAAATATTATTTTAGGTGGACTTGAAATTTTATAATTGATAGAAGAAATGTAATTGTGAACTCAATAAAATTGTAACTGTTTGTGAAAAGTTTTCTTAAGTAAATTTAAACACATTGAAGTGGTGCTAGTATTCCGTTCTGTAACTCTATTATTTATTAAGATGTGCTACATATGATTAATATTTCCATTGTTCTTAAGAGTAGAATTTATTGCTAGAAAATTTATTTGTAGATAAATAAAGTAAATAACTTATTTTCTAAGCTTTTTACTTGCCTTTGATGATTAAAATCTGAGATAACTACTGACATATTGAATAATGGGTTAGTTCAAACTGTTTTTGAATTGGAAAGCTATCTGCTAGAGTTAATGTATTTATTTATTCTTAAATTTGTTTGCATTTAAAATTGTTTGATATCTAGAAGTTAACATAGAAGTACCAAGAATAATAATTGCTTTTTTCAAAAGATGACGCCACACTTTGTCCATGCAACATATTTCTTAGATTTTTACTGAGGATTGAAATTCCAATTTTGCTTGAGTATTTTACAGTCCCTGGCCATGTCATCAAAATCTTACTACCGTAAATTTTCCCTATATATATATATATATATATTTTACATTTGTCTCTATCTAGGGTGTCTTGGAGTTGTTCTTTTCTGAAACAAACCCCAACGTTCTCAAGGCTATGGAGGATTTTCATGTGAAGATAATAGCATATGAGCACATGTAACTACTGCATTCTACAATTTACTTATATAGGATGGTGTAATGTTAGTAAGATTTCATTTCTTATTTTTTATATCCATTTGCCTTAGAAATCGCCGAAGACTAGTCAAGGAAAAAAGAGTTATAGGAAGCAAGATTGAAATTGCTCTAGTGGAAGTAGCTGCTTCTCTTCAGCTCTCAAGAAATATCTTGCTTGCACTGATGGCACTGCAGTCATGGAAAGGCTTTGTGCGACGTTGGATGAAGGCTTACACACTGTCATATGATGCTAAGGCACAATTGAGTGTCCTAGATAAAACTTCTAAAGCTGCTAGTGACATTTTGAAGGTCAAGATTGGTCTTTTGTCATTACAAACCATCCTTTTTACCCATTTATCAGTTTGTATTGAATGCACAAGTTTGTCATGTCTGATTCAGGTTTTGTTACATGCTTTTTGTGCAGAGTATGATGGCTATGGCTGATGAGGCTATACCTAGAGCTGCTGAAAATATTGCACTGCCTATCGGTGCACTTTGTGTGGTGAGAAGGTTTTCTATGGTTATGCACTCATTTAAAATCTTTGAAGATTCTGCTTGATTATCATCTGTGCCCGCATGTTGGCATCTTAACATATACAGTGTTTTCAAGATTATTGAACATGTAGTGAGTCAACTCTCTAATAATCTAGTTAGTAATGTAGCTTGTGTAATTAGCATAATAACATTTTCTTGCAACTAACTTTGGCCTTTCTATTGCCAGGTTTTGCCTCCTTCTGTTCACACAGTTAAATCTGCTGCTTCAAAGTTTCTTTTGGAATGGTTGCTCCAACATGAACATGAACACCGCCAATGGTCTGCTGCAATTTCTCTAGGATTAATCTCTAGTTGCCTTCATGTAACAGATCATGAACAAAGATATCATAACATCACCAGACTTCTTGAGGTATTCTTGTTCTCTATTTTTAATTAAAAGTAAGTGCCGATGAAAGTAAGTTTGAATATCAAAAAAGCTATAACATTTTTTATGAATTTCTCTTGACATTTTAGATTAATCACAAGTGTTTGTGGAAATTTTCATAAGTTCACCTTTTTTGCTTAGATTTTATTAATCAAAAGTTTTTTGGAGGTTCTAATAAGAGGTTGTAACACACTTAGGTTCCCAATTTCCATTGTAGTAGAATAGTTGAGAAGTAAGAATGCTATTACACACATGAAGGCTAAAGTCAGAGTTTTAAATGGATTATTCTGTCAATTTTTATTATTTTTTTTCAATTTGGTTCACTCTTGAGAGAAACTTGTTGATAAGATTTTCTGGCATTGCATTTAAGTGATTGAATGAACTTCCAGGTTCTTTTTGATAGCAGAAGTTCCCTTGTAAAAGGAGCATGTGGTGTTGGATTGGGTTTTTCTTGCCAAGATCTTCTTACCAGGGTTGAAACTTCTGTTACCTCTACTGTGATGAAAGAAACAGAGAAGATTCCAGAATCTGAATTGCTAGGAAGAATTATTACTGCCTTAGCTACAATGATACAACAGAGAACTCAATGTTCCTCTGATGTTTTACACAGTCTATGTTCTTGCTTTCCACTGGGTTCATATGACATAAGTGGTAAAGCATATGAACAGATATCTGACAACACTGAAGACTTGGAAGAAGATATCTGGGGTGTTGCTGGACTTGTTCTTGGTCTAGCTAACTCCATTAGTGCAATATACAGAGCTGGAGAGTTGGAGACAGTTATTAAGATAAAGAACTTGGTAATATCATGGCTTCCATATGTGCATTCAGTAGTTGAAATAAAAACTTTCCTAGGGAAAGAATCTGAAATTGTTTTAGCACTAGGATCCTGTATTGCACTTCCCACTATAGTAGCTTTTTGCCAGAGAATGGAATTGATGGATGATGCTGAGTTGGACCACATTGTGATTGCCTTTAAAGAGTTGATTTCCGAGTTAATTTCTGTGAAAAAGTCTGGCATTTTGCACCATAGTATGCTGATGGCATCATGTGCTGGAGCAGGGACTGTACTTTCTTGTATATTGAAGGAAGGTGTTTACTCTTTTGAGGCTGAACAGGTTAAATGTTTACTGGAACTGTTCAGAAAATGTTACGTGAATCCTTTCCCTTCTCTTGTTCATCTTGGTGGCATGCTAGGAGTTGTTAATGCTATTGGAGCAGGTGCAGAAATTTTGGTCAATATGAATTTTCGAAAGTACACTAGGCAATCTGATTATCAGAAGGTAATTTACCTTTTTGATAAAAATTGATACCAGCTATCTCATCGTATTATTTATTTTTTTCTTGCTTCATATTTAAATATCTTACTATTTAAAAAACAGGAGTCTTCCTCTGTAATGGGCCCTCTCCTATCAAGTTCTGATTTTGAACCATACTTGACATCATTGGTGCAAGAGTTGTTTCTTGTGGCACAGAATTCTGATACTCAGCAGCTACAACAGTTTGCTTCCTGGGTGCTTGCCTTCCTTCGACATCATTTATGGTCCAGGGAACTTTTGGGGGTTGATAGTGAGAGCAGTGTAGCTGAAACTAGTTCAAAATCTGTTTCCCATAGTTTTTCTGAGGACAGTGTTGTTTTGAAGCTTAGTTTGTGGCTTATGGATTTCAAATACACTGAGGTAAATGTTTTATTTTGTATAAATTTTTATATGTATTTATTCATTTGTTTGCATTGGACTACTTTTCTTCCCATCTGTAACTCTTTTTTTCTGTTTATTCTCCTTTCTTTGTCCGATAGAAGGTGTGATCCTTTGCATTTAATGTCTAAGTTGATGCTTAATTTTTCTTTTTAGAATTATCTAAACATATTTTCTTATCACGTTTGGGAGTTGAAAATCAAACTAACTACAAAAGTAGCTTAAAATCCATAAATCATTTAGTCATGATTATATATAAATTTGAAGTGTCCACTGGAAGCTAGTTGTTGGGATTTGAACTTAAGTGTTTTTTTAGAAGTCTTGTGAATGAATTTAATATTACACTTTTTCGTGTACCCTTTTTAATTACTGGCTTAAACTATAAAATCATCTTGGTTTTTTGTTGATCTTGGTTATTCGATGATATTCATCATTGCATTATTTCTTACATGTTTTGTGCCATTGCGTAAACTGAATTCAACACAGTAACTACTTCTGCTTCTCCTATTTAATTATTTTTTTCTTTGATTTTGGCATGGGTGTATATGATAAACTTCCGTTGTACATCTATATTTTCTATTACAATAGTTTTATGATATGTTTTTTTGTTAGTACTTCTCATTTTTCTCTTATTTTGTCATCCAAATTCAGCCCGGAACTGTTGACACAGTCATTGCTGTATTAAGGTGTCTTTCTAGAGCTCCCAGGTTGCCAAGCTTGGATTGGGGCTCAATTATTAGGCGTTGTATGAGGTATGAGGTCAAAGTTGTTGAATTGCTACCCAAAGACTCTACTTGCAAGAATGGAACTCTTGGGGAGGAATCCACCATGTTTGCAATGGCTCATGCAAATCAATTTGATTCGCTTCTAACTTTTCTTGATGAGCTATCTGACTTTTCCAGATTGAGAACACTTGAAATAAATCTGCAGTCATGTCTGCTAAACCATCTGGCAGACCTTGTAAAAGTGTTTTCAAACTCCAGGCTTGAGAAACTATTTGGTGATGTGAGCAATCACTTATTGTCTTTTACTTCATATATAGAGTCGGGCACTTACCACAAAAGCTTGTTATGTATTTCATGCTGGAAAGGTCTCTATGAATGCCTGGACGAGGTTTCTGTGGATACATCTAGTCACATATCTCATATTGAGAGGTGCATGGAGGTTCTATTTACTTTATTACCGGCAGTTCAATCTTCTGTAAGTGTAGTGTCAGGGGATGTTAGTTCTGCAGAGGAATGGTCCAAGGCTGTAAGATGCTTAGGGAAGGCTCCAGAAAGTTGGCTATTGGATTTCTTGAAGGTATGGTGTCCATACATGATATATTGTACGATATCTCTTCATCCAACTTTCCCCTCAAGAAAAATATTTTGAGTTCTGTCACACAATAATAGTAGTAATCTTTTACAATATGTGATAATTTCTATTGTTTGTTGCCTGTATTATGTTACGATGTTTTGTTGTTTACCTTAACTTAATTCTTCTTGTTGTTGATTCAAACTAATTGAGGTCTAGCTTATTATTAGGTACGAATTGTCACTTTAAACCTGTGATCTGTGCTGACAGTTGCAATCCACAGGTTTCACATGAGGAGTTTGTTCAGAGTGCTGGAAAATCTATTGAAATCCAGAAAAAGGTTTGTGCTAAGATTAAGCTTGTGAAGACTGGTTCCCTTTCAGTGACTGAACTTGGAAAGATGAAATCCTACATTTTGAACTCCCAATCACAAGGTTAGTTTTCTGCTTTGGTACTCAATGTTTCTTTATTTTTTGGCAAAGGAAAGCTCATATCAGTTTGGGCTGAAATAATTGATTGTTCACATGTTAAATGTCAATACTATTGGTCTAATTTTTGCAGGACTCTGGGATATACTCTTTGAAGTTGTGGCAGCTTTGTACCATGCGGAGGGAAGTATTAAAAAACAGTGGCTTATTGATGCTGTTGAAATTAGCTGCGTATTCAGTTTTCCTTCCACGGTAGTAGTTCCTTACTGATTATCACAACTTATTTGTAGTAACTTTCAGGCATATCATGGAAAAATTCAAAAACTAATATTCCTGGTTCAAAGTGTATTGTTTCACAACTACTGTGTTGTTCTTCACATACTTGCTTGGTCCGGAGTGTTGTTGAGAATGTTCTCTAAGGCATGAAGTTATAAATAGAACCATAACATATTTTTTTTATACTCTAACAAATCACCCGCAAGAAATCTCCTTAGTTAGTTGCCTTGACCTTAGTAAGTTTTAATATTAAAGAAACTAGCATTTCTAATAAATTTCTCGACATTTTAGATGCAATGTAAGTGTTACTAAAACTTTTCATTGATTCACCCTTTTCCCCTTGATTTTTATGAATCAAAAGTTTTTTTTGGAGGTTGCAACACACTTAGTTCCAATTTGGTTCACTCTTGAGAGGAACTTGTTTATAAAATTTTCTTGCATTTTATGTCACTGGTTGTGTGAACTTCCAGGTTCTTTTGTATGGCAGAACTTCCCTTGTAAAAGGAGCATGTGGTGTTGGATTGGGTTTTTCTTGCCAAGATCTGTTATAGACAGAGAACTGTTATAGACAGTTTATGTTCATGCTAAAAAAAAAGAAATAATAAAATGTCCAATTCACTAGTTGGAAAAAAAAAAAGCAAACTTTCCAGAGAAAAGAGTCTGAAGTTAACATTACAACTAAACTTTTTTTTTAGAATAGTTGGTAACAATATAGTGATAGATTATGAAAAGAAACGTAGATGATAGAATAGTTTAAGATTTATTAATGAGTAAAAAAAAACTTTAGAAAATGAAACAATATGAAAACAATGTCATCTTACAGGTATTGAAGATTTTTTTTTATATTAATACATATGTAAACATTTATTAAATTAGTAAAATATAAGAAATTAAAAATTATAGTAATTGAACTCAAGATGGAGTTAAAATAAATAAAAAATGTCCAATTCAGGTGTTAATTTTTAACGTGCTAAAATTTTATATTGAAGAACTTAAAAAACAAGCCTTTCATGATGGTAACGCATGTATCTCAGAACACAAATTTTGACTTCATCACAGAAGCAGGTTTCAACAAGAGTGACAAGGGTTCCTTGGCATCTTCATCATCATTCCTCTTACGAGCATTTCTTACCCTAATTCTCCTCCGAACACTCCTGATTCCCTGACTCCAGACGAACTTTTTCAGCTTCATATCATTAAATGGAGGCGCTTGTGGAGGTTAATGGTTTGAAACTCTCTTACCGATTACTCACTTACCTTAGGGTTTGGGAAGGGTTTCGGCAGCGTCCAACATTGTTCTTTCTTTCTCAACATGATTCGTCGACCTTCAATTTATCTTCCCACACTGTTTCAATCATTCTCCAACTCAACTTTCACCGATAAAACCCTTCTTTTTTCTTCTTCTACTCTCATCACTCTTCATGATTCTCACTCCAAACGCACTTTGAGTCCCTTTTACAATCTTCTGCCTCCCACCCAGAACCCCAACAACGTCGTAAACCTCATCTCTTCCATCCTCAAACACAAAAGTTCCCACCTTTCCCTTCTCCAAAGTAATGACATCAAAGGGATCCTCCCCCAGTTGGGTCCCCATGAAATTTCAAGGGTCTTGCTCAGATGCCAGTCTGATCACTCTTCAGCCCTCACTTTCTTCAATTGGGTTAAAAATGATTTGAATATCACGCCAACTGTGCAAAACTACTGTGTAATTCTTCATGTACTTGCTTGGTCTAGAGTGTTCTCTCGGGCCATGGAGTTATTGGCTGAATTGATACAAATGGTTGAGGTTGAGGGTGTTTGTGCTTCTTCAAATGAGGGCATTTACGAGAATCTTGTGCGCTGTACTGAGGACTGTAATTGGAACCCTGTGATATTTGATATGCTCGTCAAGGCTTATGTGAAGGTGGGAATGGTTGAGAAGGCTTTGGAAACTTTTAGGAGGAACATTGGGACTCGTCTTCTCCCCAATGTGATTGCTTGCAATTGTTTGCTGAGTGGGTTGTCTAGGTTTAATTACATTACTCAATGTTGGGAAGTGTATGAAGAGATGGGAAGACTTGGAGTACATAGGAATGCTTATACTTTCAATATTTTGACTCATGTTTTATGTAAAGATGGAGATACAGATAAGGTGACAGGGTTCTTGGAGAAGATGGAGGACGAAGGATTTGAACCTGATTTGGTTACATATAACACCCTTGTTAACAGTTATTGTAAGAAGAGGAGATTGGAGGATGCTTTTTATCTATACAAGATCATGTATGTCAGAGGTGTGATGCCTAATTTGATCACATATACAACCTTGATGAATGGTCTTTGCGAAGAAGGGAAGGTCAAGGAGGCTCATCAGCTTTTTCATCAGATGGTTCACAGAGGTATAGCTCCAGATATTGTGTCTTATAATACTCTTGTGTGTGGCTATTGCAGACATGGTGAGATGCAAATGTGTAGATCAATATTGTATGAAATGATAGGAAATAGGATTTGTCCTGACAGCATCACTTGTCGGGTTATAGTTGATGGATATGCCAGGTATGGAAAACTTCTTTCAGCCTTGAATACTGTTGAGGAGCTTAAGAGATTTAGAATTAAGATTCCGGAAGAAGTATATGATTATCTTGTAGTTGCACTGTGTAAGGAAGGTAAGCCATTTGCTGCTAGAAGTTTTCTGCATAGGATATCTGAGGATGGTTATACACCTAAAATGAACACATACAATAAACTGGTTGAGTCTCTATGTGAATTCAATAATGAGGAAGAAGCATTAATTTTGAAATCTGATATGGAAAATAAGAGCATGAAAGTGAATGCTGCTGCCTATAGAGCTGTTATAATCTGTTTGTGTAGAGTAAAGAGGACTGTGGAAGCTGAAGTTTTGTTGGAGGAAATTATTGGTTCAGATATGTTACCTGATGTAGAAATAAGCAGGGCATTAATAAAAGGGTATTGTGAGGAAAATAAGGTTGATAAAGCTGTGTCCTTGTTGAAACTCTTTGCCAAGGAGTTTCAAGTTTATGATACTGAAAGCTACAATGCAGTTGTTAAAGTGTTTTGTGATGTTGGGAATGTGACAGAGTTGATGGAGGTTGAGGATAAGCTACTGAAAGTGGGGTATGTTCCTAACAAGTTAACATGCAGGCATGTGATCCATGGATTGCAGAAAGCTATGGAGCTAGATGATGAGATTTTGAACCATAGTTTGTCTTAGGACAATTTTGAAACATAATTTGAGTTCTTTCCATCTATGTAAATTATCATGTTTGAGCTTCATTTTTGTAAGTCTGTTCATATTAATTTTACTCACTTATATTATAAAAATGGTTCTTTATCACATAAGAGTTTGAAATCATAGCAAATGGAAATTTCAATTTACAATTCTTGTATATGCAAGGGATTACCTCTAGCTTTGAAAACAATTAGATGTCTTTTACACAAAAAAGACATTCATTTCCATTAAAAGAAGTTTTATGGAGTTCAATCAAGACTGAGTTTTCAGAAAAAATAGTAACAGAAATAGCTTGAATATTGTTCAGAATATGAGTGTTAAGCTGCCAAACCCTCATGAAGTTCTTTGGTGACAACCAAACTGCTATGCATAATGAACCTAAACTGAGACAATTTCAGTAATATTTTTAAAACAGGGACTAATGTGTAAGGCCATGCATTCATCCAATTTAGTGTTCACCCACACAACCTTGTAATGGTCCAATTTTAGTTTCCTTAATATTCTGATCTTGAGACTCAAATTCATATTTTCAACTTTTTCCTGCTGAGACTGATCTCATAGTTTTCTGTTTGTATTCAAGAGTACTAAGATTCAATATCTTGAAAAAAGAGAAGCAAATAAATGTAACACTACTGCCCATTAGAAAAACAACTTTATACTCAATTGGTTCAGTAGTGTGAGTTATTGAAAACCTTCTGCTACTTGTGTTCAATTCCTACCATTAGAAAGAAAATCACATTTAGCCCTCAGTAAGATAAAACACAACTTGAGATATTTTATAAATTATTTGATTCATACACTGCTAGTTAGTTCATTTAATGCATGACTTCGACTAAATAATATAAATACATGGGATTAGAAATATCTTAATTTTAATTACTATTTTAAAGCATCTTTTATACGATACTTTTGGCAATGATGGTAGTCTTTCTCAGATAATTAACAAATATTCCAACATTGAAATTCAGCCTTTTGTTTTATAGATAAAGAGTGTGTTTGGTTGTGGTGACATGCCTTCAGCTTTTGGACTTACTCAGTTGTGAAAATTCCCATGATCCATTACGACTTCCTTCAAGAAATAGTGATCGATGGTTGTAACTTGAATATTCAGAAAGTGGATGTGGACACTAAAAATTGTGAAGTGCAGAAGTTCTAGCATGTGGCGTTTATTCTCCAAAGATTACTCTGTAGTTGGAAGGTATGGCTCCATCCATCACCATCCTTTAGCTTGGTATTCCAGAAAATTTATTTTCTTGTCCACACTTATCCATCTTTCTTCTTGATCCATGCTTGGTGCGTTAAATTAATAAAGTTTCTGAAATGAAGGTAGGGGTATTGACTGGAGACAAGATGAAAGGAAACAGCTGAGAACATTGGGTACATTAAGAATGGCTTGTTCTGAATTCTGTTTCCAAGGAACTTGTATTAAATATAAACTAGTTTTATTTTCCTTTTCCTTTTACAGCTATGCTTTTGGTTTACTTTTAGATAAGACATTAAACAAATAGTGATCACTCATCATTCTGAGATATCCTGCCATTGGAAAAACATGGAAGTTATTATTATGTTGGCATGAGTGGTGTAGGAGGAATTCACGTCTAAATATTCACTTGATTATACCTATGTGGTCTATGCTTTTACCTGCCTTTAAAAAGATTAACATTCTCTGAACTCATAACAAATGAAGAAATTGAGGATTTTAATTCTAGCTAAGAAAGTCTTTTGAAGAGCTTATTGGAAGTGTATTTGAGCTTATGACTTGTATAATCTCTATTATTTCAATAAGCTTCTTAGATAACCTTTTTCCACAAAACTCCTTTTAGCTTATTCCTTTAAGTTTAATGATCAAATTTAGAGAACAAACTCTAATTGATAATAACTTAAAGTTGTTTTCATGAACACATACTTAAGCTACCTTTTCCACACTCGTGTATTTGTTTCTGTGTAATGGAAAAGGACTAGGTGGATTATGTTAAATTATAGAGAAATTGAATTATAGATAATCAACCAAGCTGTGAAACCCCTACATATGCAGCATTGAATTTATTATGCAGACACTGTTTAGGACACTGAAAATTGTGAAGTGCAGAAGTTATTGGTAAAGTAGTCAGTACAGAATATAACCCTTAGAAGTGGCTGTTGTACTCCATATTTTTCATAACTGTTTCTCTTTTATTTTCTTCTTTTCTTTCTTTTCTTTGAATAAACCTTTCTCTGGAATAAATTTTTAAAGATTCTCAACAGCAACGAGGTCCATAATATGCTTATCCTATCTCCAATCCAATGCACTCCTTGTTAAAAATATTTTCTTCTTTTGATGAAAGAAACATGTTTGCAACCATTTTACCTTCTTTTGATTAACTTTAACATTAAGGCATCGGCATTTCCCAGCATGCAGGACTGAAAATTTATTATGCTAATGTATCGATGATGTGTTGACTTATCTTTTGTTAGGTTTCGATTTTAAATTAATGATTTAATTGGAAGATAAGAAGCTTTACTACTAATCAATCATTCATACTATTTTTTTTTACAGTATCCTTTTCTATATCTAGAGGGAGTAGAAGAGACCTCTTTAGAGATCTTACTCTTAATTAACCTCATTGACATTGATGTTTCTCCTCTGCAATCAGTGGATGTGTGTATCATAAACTAATAACTAATTAGGTTGTAATGACTAACTATATAAAGATAACCTTTGCAACACTTATACCAAATGAAGTCCGTATAAATTTAACCAAATTCAATACTTGCTTACTCTTAACTCATCTGAGTGTGAGTAAATCTCTGTTTTTTTGAATTTGGTTCTCTTGAATGTTTATTCAGAAATGTTATGCTAAATCATGGAGAAATTGAATTATACATAATAAACCATGTTATTATGAAACAACCCCTACACGTTCAAAGATGGTTATTCATAATGTTAATGTGCTATACTCTTATCTTTTTTATCAGCTCTTTCTCTTTTCTTTTCTTAGATATTAGATTAGAACCTTTAATTTCTGCTATGAGGCTTTGATGGGATGCTGGGAAAAGTTCCATATTGCTTGTCTCAAGTCTTAATGTGAAATGCTTTTAAGCTGAAATCTAACATGGTATAAGATTCTATAGCTCATTTGTGTTTAGTTACAACAAACTGAGACAATTTGAGCTTTGAAATTTTCTTAAAACAGGATCCAATGAGCAAGGTCATACATCCATCCAAGTAACAACAACCAGAACCGTTTGCCAATTTGTTTCAGCAAAAAGTTTAAAACGAAGAAAAACCAAGAGAACCTGAAACTTAGACGATATGAGATAAAGCCACGTAAAACGCAAATATGCAACAACAAAAGCATCAAGAAAAGCTAAGTAATACCGAGATCCATTAACAGAATTGTATAGAAAAGGATCCCATATATAAAAAAAAAACAAGTTCAAAGGGACAAGAGTAAACAATTTCAGAATCATGAAAAGGAAGTTGATGATGTTTAAAAACACAATAATTTTCACAAAAAACAGAGAATCCAGTACATGGAATTGCACAATCTCATTATTCTAGCCACACTGTTATAGATAGCATGACCAAGGCGAGTATGTCATAGCTACAACTTCTGAAAATACCCTAAAATCACGAAACTATATAATTAATTACTAAAAACAAAACCTTGTTTGCATATATAGTATTTTAATCACACTATTACACATTGAAAACACCACAACATTATTCAAATAATGTTAAAAGATCACTACTCATCCATCTTCCTAAAATAGCTAACTACTCATTTCATCATTATACCATCCCTGCACTTAATCCATTTCAAATCACAAACTTCCATTCACTCCATTTCCAACTCCTACCATGACAGCAGAACTTGTTGGTGGTGCTCTTCAGTTGAAGATGCACTACAAGGGTCTGTGTCACGTCTCCACTCTCACACTCTTTTATTTCCCTTTGTCTGCAACTTCAACACCTCCTAATTCTGCACAATATCTCTCTACCTTTTCTATTACAATCTTCTTTGTTTCAAACACTAATCCTATAATTTTCAATTACTATTTTTCCACACTTTCTTTTACACCATCCCCTTTTATATCTGGAGGTAGTACAACACACTCATAAATCTCCACTTAATATACTACTTTTACAAATAGAAAGAAAGAAAATAGAACAAAACTATTAAACTAAAAATTATATATCTTCCTATTCGTTCATAAGTCTCATATTTATAGATTTTTTAGCTTGAGCACTAGATTGAGCTAGGACATTTTTGCTCCTTCCTTCAGTGTCCTTCCTTCACTAGATTGCTACACTAACCTTATGAAAATCTGTACTCATTTATTGGAACTTTACAACATGATGGTAAAGAATATCCTCTTTCCTTGCAGCTGATCCTGTTAAGAGATTCTAAGTTGAAAAACACTGATGTTCAGAAATTCTTTCGAGTTTTAAGGACATTGTTGAAACTACAAGAAAGCATGTTATTCAAAAGGACTTAAAGTTGATGATGCTTAAAGAGATAATTGTTTTCTGTCTTCAATGTAATATAAATGCAGGGTCTGAGGCTATAAAATTCTGTAATTAGAAGGAATTAAAGGAAAAAAACCTAAAAAAGAGGGTGGTCAAGAGTGATACTTCTATTAGTCTTGTTTGCATAGTATTTTAAGCACACTATTATACATAGAACAACAAACACCACAACATTATTCAAATAATTGCAAAATTACAGTTTCCTTATGAAATAAATGTAGAAACAACAAAGTACATCAATTCACGATGACTCATAAAGATAACAACGTCACTGTATTCTTCTAAAATCACATCAAAATATCATCCAAATTTAATACGTAACTACAATAATACCAAATCAATGTTAAGTCCCACTCTAAAGTTATTCAATGAAAAAATATTAAAATATCTTTTCTGACTAATTTTAAATAAAAGTATAAATAAAGAGATAAAAATTACTATTGAACCAAATTAAAGAAATGATAAATAAAGAGACAAAGAAAGACAGATAAACCAAATTAAGTGAATAAAGAAAGGATGGGAATTAGTACATCAACTAACTTTGCATGAATATAATATAATTGTTACATAAAATATATTATTTGGAGTCAGATATTATCCAACCAATTAAAATTTCGAGTCAGATATCATTTAATATTTTACCTAATAATCAGACATACATTCATTGATTACAGTTGTGACAATTATTGCATTGTACTTTCATTCATCAAAACCGTTGAATCAATATCCAACAGCTCACATTTTATATTGGTTGAGTTCCCATTAAACATAAACATGTTCTTTTTAAAGTCAAGTCATCTTTTGTAACTACTCTTCTCATCACTTTGCCATTCATTCCTGCATTCAATCCATTTCACTTCATTTCCAACTCCTTCCTACCATGGCAGCTGAACTTGTTGGTGGTGCTCTTCTTTCCGCATTTCTTCAGGTTGCATTCGATAGGCTCGCTTCTGCTCAAATTGTAGACTTCTTTCGTGGAAGAAAACTTGATGAGAAGCTCCTCAGCAATTTGAAAACCATGCTGCACTCCATCAATGCTCTCGCTGATGATGCTGAACTAAAGCAGTTCACAGATCCACACGTCAAAGCATGGCTTTTTGATGTCAAAGAGGCTGTCTTTGATGCAGAGGATCTGTTGGGTGAAATTGACTATGAACTCACCAGATGCCAAGTCGAAGCTCAATCCCAACCTCAAACCTTTACTTACAAGGTATCAAATTTCTTCGACTCTACTTTCACTTTATTTAACAAGAAAATTGAATCAGAGATGAAAGAAGTCCTGGAGAACCTTGAAAATCTTGCAAACCAAAAGGGTGATCTTGGTTTGAAGGAGGGTACTTATACTGCTGAAGGATCAGGTAATAGTAAACTGCCACAGAAATTGCCATCATCTTCTTTGGTGGCTGAAAGTGTTATTTATGGCAGAGATGCTGACAAAGATATAATCATTAATTGACAATCCTAACCATCCATCAATACTTTCCATTGTGGGCATGGGTGGGTTGGGTAAGACCACCCTGGCCCAGCATGTGTTCAGTGATCCTAAGATCGAAGATGCAAAATTTGATATCAAAGCCTGGGTTTGTGTTTCTGATCATTTTCATGTTTTGACCGTGACAAGAACAATTCTTGAGGCAATCACAAATCAAAAAGATGACAGTGGGAACCTAGAAATGGTTCACAAAAAACTGAAAGAAAAGAGATTTCTTCTTGTTTTGGATGATGTTTGGAACGAAAGACCAGCAGAATGGGAAGCTGTGCGAACTCCTCTTAGCTACGGGGCTCCAGGAAGTAGAATTCTTGTCACCACTCGCAGTGAGAAAGTTGCTTCTAGCATGAGGTCTGAAGTGCATCTTCTAAAGCAATTAGGAGAGGATGAATGCTGGAAAGTTTTTGAAAATCATGCATTAAAAGATGGTGATCTTGAATTGAATGATGAGTTAATGAAGGTTGGTAGAAGAATAGTTGAGAAGTGCAAGGGATTACCTCTAGCTCTGAAAACAATTGGATGTCTTTTGAGCACAAAGTCATCCATTTCAGATTGGAAGAACATATTGGAAAGTGACATATGGGAGTTACCAAAAGAACACAGTGAAATTATTCCTGCGTTATTTTTGAGCTATCGCCATCTTCCTTCTCATCTTAAAAGGTGCTTTGCTTATTGTGCCTTATTCCCCAAAGATTATGAGTTTGTGAAGGAGGAGTTAATTTTTTTGTGGATGGCCCAAAATTTTCTACTGAGTCCACAACAGATTAAACATCCAGAAGAAGTTGGTGAAGAGTACTTCAATGATCTACTGTCAAGGTGTTTTTTTAACCAATCAAGCTTCGTAGGGCGTTTCGTCATGCATGACCTTCTGAATGATTTGGCAAAATATGTATGTGCGGATTTCTGTTTCAGGTTTAAATATGATAAAGGCCAATGTATACCGAAAACAACCCGTCATTTTTCATTTGAATTCCGTGACGTGAAAAGTTTTGATGGTTTTGAGAGTTTAACTAATGCTAAAAGACTTCGTTCATTTCTTCCTATCTCACATTCTTTGATGGATGAATGGCATTTCAAGATTTCGATACATGATTTGTTTTCCAAGATTAAGTTTATACGCATGTTATCTTTTAGTGGTAATTCATTCCTTACAGAGGTCCCGGATTCTGTAGGTGATCTTAAACATCTCCAATCGTTAGATCTTTCGTCTACAGAGATACAAAAGCTACCTGACTCGATATGTTTGCTCTATAACTTACTAATATTGAAGTTGAGCTCTTGTTCAATGTTGGAGGAGTTTCCCTTCAATTTGCATAAGCTTACCAAATTGCGTTACCTGGAATTTGAAGGTACAAAAGTGAGAAAGATGCCAATACATTTTGGAGAATTGAAGAATCTTCAAGTACTAAGTATGTTTTTCGTGGATAAAAATAGTGAGCTAAGTACTAAGCACCTGGGCGGATTGGGAGGACTCAATCTTCATGGAAGGCTATCAATCAATGACGTGCAGAATATTGGGAATCCTTTGGATGCATTAAAAGCAAATTTGAAAGATAAACGCCTTGTGAAGCTAGAATTAAAATGGAAGTCGGACCACATCCCTGATGATCCAAAGAAAGAAAAGGAAGTACTTCAGAATCTACAACCTTCCAATCACTTGGAGACTTTGTCAATCAGGAACTACAATGGTACAGAATTCCCAAGTTGGGAATTCGATAATTCGTTATCAAATCTGGTGTTCTTAAAGTTGTTTAACTGTAAATACTGCCTATGTTTGCCTCCCCTTGGACTTTTGTCATCACTGAAGACCCTTGAGATTAGAGGTCTTGATGGAATAGTGAGCATTGGTGCCGAATTTTATGGGAGCAACTCTTCGTTTGCATCCTTGGAGAGCTTAGACTTCTATAATATGAAGGAATGGGAAGAATGGGAGTGTAAAACTACTTCTTTTCCACGTGTTCAAGACCTTTTTGTGTTTAAATGTCCGAAACTGAAAGGTACGAAAGTAGTTGTTAGTGATGAGCTCAGAATTAGCGGAAACAGTATGGACACATCGCATACTGATGGAGGCACCGACTCTCTTGCAATCTTTCGACTACATTTCTTTCCAAAGCTCCTTTCTCTTGAACTGACATTGTGCCACCACATAGAAAGAATTTCACAGGAGTACGCTCATAATCATCTCATGCATCTACGTATTAATGATTGCCCTCAATTAAAATCATTCCTGTTTCCCAAACCCATGCAAATCCTGTTTCCGTCTCTTATCAAGATGCATATAGTTACTTGTCCAGAAGTTGAGTTGTTCCCAGATGGAGGTTTGCCATTAAATATAAAAGAAATGTCTCTTTCATGTTTAAAACTTATCGCCTCCTTGAGAGACAACTTGGATCCCAACACATGTCTTCAAACCTTGAATATTCAGCACTTGGACGTTTTGTGTTTTCCCGATGAAGTTTTGCTGCCACGCTCTCTCACCTCTCTAGATATCTATGATTGCCGAAATCTTAAAAAGATGCACTACAAGGGTCTCTGCCACCTCTCCTCTCTCAGGCTTCAAGGTTGTCCCAGCCTTGAATGCTTACCAGCGGAGGGTCTCTATGGTTGTCCATTGCTGAAGGAAGTACTTTAAGAAATACGTATATGTTTTTTCAGGATGGAGAATCTTCTTCCAGAACTTCCCTTCTGAAGTTGACTTTACCGGGATTGAATCAAAGTGAAATAATGTATGATAGACCAGCATCTTGGGTTTCCCATTTAAGAGGGTTCTGTCTGTCAATTGTTGACCAACGAAAATCTTCATTACCTCTCTCACATTCTCAGGAAGTGTTTCTGAATGGTATAACCTTTTAGCTTTTGTGAAATGGAGTTATAGTTGTGTTAAAGGGTGCAAGAAATTAATGTTATTTCAATGTCTGCCTTGCAGAGATGCCCTTGTTACTCAGTTCTGTTCTCAATGTTTTATTGATACACCCATCAATGGGGGCTGCTTCTGTCGATTCTTTGTCTTCCATTGCCATTATGGATCCCAAACTAGGAGTTCCTTTGTTGCTAACAATTATGTTTTACAGTAATATATTCAGAAGAAATGATGTCAATTGCCATGATATGCTGGTAATTTCTCCATTTTGTAGTTACACTTATTGCATGTCTTACCTTGTTCTTTTGTCTCCCATTATATGTACATTATTTTTCTTCCTCTGTTGTTTTTTGGTTTTTTTTGCAGTTAAAAGTTTTTGAAATGCTGCCATCACTTGCTTCACACTCGGCAATGATTCCACTTGTTGTTCAAACTATCCTGCCAATGCTTAACAAAGACGCAAAAGTGTGCGTACACCCGCTAGATTCTGTAAATGTGTATTTTGTTTGGTTCTTTTAAAAATATATTATTATTATTATTATATTATTCTTGCTCATTAGTATCCTGTTTTTGGAGAGATGATGTGTACCATTGAGGTCCCTTTTTTAGCATTGAGTATAACATAAAAATGTAATCAAAGTATGTGAATTCTGAGCTGCTTTTGTTTTTAGCTGGAAAATGGAACATAATGACATCCAAAAGCCAATTTTGTATTTATAATTTCTGCTTTTCCTTTGTATTACTTTCAGGAGCCTTACTGGTTTTTGAATATTCTTTGCAAATGACATATCCCTTCTGTACTTGTGCCCGTAAATCTAGTGCTCCGGATACGGTAGTATAGCCTAAATCTTCTTCTTCTTCTTCCTCAAGTCCCCATGGTGGAGGATGTTTAGTTTTTAAGATAGAAAATTCGTTGTGGTGCTTAAATGTCATCTTGGCCTTGAAACTAAAATATGGTCATTTTGCATTCTTAAAAATATTAAATATATATGCAATTTAGCTTTAAATACTTTTCCTCAACATGCAGCTCATTACATTCTACGGCAACTAGATTGCTTTGTCGAACCTGGGAGACTAATGATCGAGCCTTTGGGAGTTTACAGGTGAGCTTTTCACTCTACACTTTCCTATATTTTCCATTGCAACAAATATTATTTTAGGCGGACATGTATTCATAACTATTTTATGCTGAAGATGAGATGACTTGAAATTTTGTAATTGATCGAAGAAATGTAATTGTGAACTCAATAAAATTGTAACTGTTTGTGAAAAGTTTTCTTAAGTAAATTTAAACACATTGAAATGGTGCTAGTATTCCGTTCTGTAACTCTATTATTTATTAAGATGTGCTACATATGATTAATATTTCCATTGTTCTTAAGAGTAGAATTTATTTCTAGAAAATTTATTTGTAGATAAATAAAGTAAATAACTTATTTTCTAAGCTTTTTACTTGGCTTTGATGATTAAAATCTGAGATAACTCCTGACATATTGATAAACGGTTAGTCCAAACTGTTTTTGAATTGGAAAGCTAGCTGCTAGAGTTAATGTATTTATTTATTCTTAAATTTGTTTGCATTTAAAATTGTTTGATATCTAGAAGTTAACATAGAAGTAGCAAGAATAATAGTTGCTTTTTTGCAAAAGATCCACACTTTTCTCATATTTTTGGAGAGGACATATTCACCCAAGCAAAGTTCAAACTTAAATCCACAATTCTTTGATGCTAAGTAAACAGTTCTTACACATAAAATCACAATTCTTTCTGTACTGTGATATATTCTTGTGAATCCATGAAAAGGACACATAAAAAGGTTTTCTATAAATTTATGTACAATCTGACAGTTTGGCATTTTGTCTGTCTCATTCTTTCTAACTTTTGTCCATGCAACATATTTCTTAGATTTTTAATGAGGATTGGAATTCCAATTTTGTTTGAGTATTTTACAGTCCCTGGCCATGTCTTCAAAATCTTACTACAGTAAATTTTTCCTATATATATATATATATTTTACATTTGTCTCTATCTAGGGTGTCTTGCTCCCTAAAGGGTTCACCAATTTCACATCTGAGAGAGAAATCTGCATCAGCATGGCTGCTTCCATTCGAGATGTTTGCCATAGAAGTCCTGATAGGGGTGTTGATCTCATCTTGTCTGTTTCGGTATGCTCTGCCTGTACTGTTTTCTTGATTTTCTTTTTGCAGTGCATCCTTTGATGAGAAATTACGGTTTAACAGTCTTGCATTGAGAACCAAGATCGTGTAATTAAAGCTCTAGGCTTGCAAAGCCTTGCCTTCCTGTGTGAAGCTGATGTGATTGGTAATTTTCTAAACATATTTGTGGAACAATACTATACCAAGGAATAGTAATTTATGCATTTACAATTGTTTGATACCAGATCATGTTCAATTTATTTGTTAAATAGCATTCTGATCTGATATGTTGACTTCTTTAGATTTTTACACTGCATGGGATGTCATTGCAAAGCATGTGCAAGGTTACAAAGATGATCCTATTCTTGCTCATAGGTAAGCATGTCTAAGATTCCTCTGCATACACTTATACGTTGTCGACATAGATTATAATAATGATGGTGGTGAATTATAGAAAATGAAAAATTAGAAGTTATATCCCAACTCATCAAGTGACATTGACAACTTCAGAATTTTTCATTCTTGAGGATCATGAATTTTCTTAAACAAAATATTGCTTTACGTATTTATCTTCTTCCAGTTAATAATATTTGATTCTGTGTAGTATTTAG
This sequence comes from Phaseolus vulgaris, assembly GCF_000499845.2. Taxonomy (NCBI): domain Eukaryota; kingdom Viridiplantae; phylum Streptophyta; class Magnoliopsida; order Fabales; family Fabaceae; genus Phaseolus; species Phaseolus vulgaris. Next base: position 936,938 of record NC_023756.2, on the reverse strand, counting down.
ATTGAGGTGTTCTTTCTCCATAAATTAATATATAATTTCCTAGTTTAAATTGTCAGTCTGTTGTCTCATTAAAAGATATTTCCTGTATTATGGCAGCCTTTGCCTTCTGCTAAGGTGGGGTGCAATGGATGCAGAAGCATATTCAGAAGCATCAAAGAGTGTGCTTCCAATTGTTTGGAATGTAGTTACCTCCAGTCAAGATAGACAGTTGGCAAAAGCAAGAATTTCAGCCCTGGAGTCACTTTCCCAATATGAAGTATATCCACTGATACAAATGTTGCTCTTCTGCATGAGTGGACTGTTATTTTATTGAATGAAAGAGTAATTTACACTTGTTCCTTTAATATTGTTTTGCTGTCACTTTCCAGGTATCCCAACTTGAAAATAGTATTCCAGATTTCAAGAAAATGATTTTAGAGTTGTTCTTTTCTGAAACAAGCCCCAACGTTCTCAAGGCTATGGAGGATTTTCATGTCAAGATAATAGCATATGAGCACATGTAAATACTGCATCCTACAATTTACTTATATAGGATGGTGTAATCTCAGTATGATTGAATTTGTTATTTTTTATATCCATTTGCCTTAGAAATCGCCGAAGACTAGTCAAGGAAAAAAGAGTTACAGGAAGCAAGATTGAAAAATTGATGAATGTATTTCCACAGGTTATATTCTCTTCAGGTATGGTGGTATCAGCTTTCCATTGTGTTCTTTTCCCAAGAATTCTTGCAAGAAGAAATTCAGATCTGATGGTTGAAAAAATAAAATGAAATGCTTAAATCAAGTCTTTTGTTACCAATAGCTCTTATCAGACTCTGTCTGGTTTAATATAATGATTTTCTTGTGTTATTTGCATACGCCTTGATCTTAAGCAACTATTTACAGGAAAGATAAAGGAAACTAGAGAATTACCTGGTGCCGCTTTAATATGTTTTTCTTTCACTCCTAAAGATGTGAATGAACATCAAGCATCCAAAGTAAGATATTGACAGTTAAATATAATCGGATTAGATTTGAATGAACTTTTGATCTGATATTATAAGTATTCAGAGGTTAAGAGATGTACATACTGGGTATGAAATTTGTTGCATAATCAGGAGAATTATGCTGTAATAAGTGCAGATTCCATTTATATTTATTAGGAGAGATTTGTTAGTGATTTGATTTTATTTGATTTGTACAGCTTTAAACAACCATTATAATTGTCTTTTATTACCTATTATTTCCTTCCTTAAGTAGATTGTAAAACAGTCTATAAATAGAGACTGTAATCACATTTGTAAGACACATCAGAAATACATTCCTTCTATTTCTTTCTATTTCTTTCTATTCCTTTCAACTTGGTATCAGAGCTCCTGATCTGGGAGACTCTGTTTCTACAATTTTTTGGCAGCCTTCATTGCTGCAAATACTTTTCTAGGCAGCCTTTATTGCTGCAAATACTACCGCTGCCGACCTCTATAGCCGACCTCTACCTCCGCTGCCGACCTCCGCTGCCGACCGACGTAGCCGACCTCCGCTGCTGCCCGACGTTGACCGACGTAGCCGACCTCCGCTGCCGACCGACGTAGCCGACCAACGCTGCCGACTGACGTTGACAGACGTGCCGACCGACGTAACCGACGTGCCGACCTCCGACGCCGACCTCCGCCGTTGACCGCTGCTGCTGAAATTTTTTTTTCCAGCATTTTTTTTCAAACAAAAATCACCTCCAGTTTTGTCGTGTTTCGGTCAACTCTTACCAATGGCAACTAACAACACAACCTCTCTTAGCTCCAATGATTTGCCGATGTTGCAAAGCAGTTATCGTCTCGATGGAAACAACTACCTGCAATGGGCCCAGTTGGTTCGTGCTACTCTCAAAGGAAGGAAGAAATTGAGTCACCTAGAAGGGAACCCTCCAGCCAAACCTGATTCGAAATATGAAGACTGGGACGATGAAGACTCTCTTATCATGACCTGGTTATGGAATTCTATGACGCCAGAGATTAGCCGAAATTGTATGTTCTTCTCCACTGCTAAGGAGATTTGGGAAAACCTTTGTCAAACATACTCCATGAAAAAAGATACTGCAGCATGGTACGAGATAGAAAACAAGATCTTTCATACCAGCCAAGGGAGCCTTTCAGTAACAAACTACTATGGTATGTTGAATGGTTTATGGATCGAATTAGATCAATATCAAAATTTGAAGATGAAGTGCACAGATGACTGTATTGCACTAACACAATTTCTTGAAAAGGTACGCATATTTAAATTTCTTTCTGGATTAAACCCTGAATTTGATCCAATTAGGATTCAGATTTTGGGAAAGGAAAATTTCCCTTCTCTCTCAGAGGTTTTTCACATTGTACGAGGGGAAGAAACTCGGAGGTTAGTAATGTTGGATGGGGGCAACTCCGTTGATAGTTCAGCTCTAAGTACTAACAACTCTGGTGATAGTTCAGCTATGGCGACTGGCAAGGGACCTATAAAAGGTTCATTTCCTTCATTTGGAAAGCCTCCCACAAAGGCTAATCGTGAAGATCGTTGGTGCAGTTATTGTAAAAAGACAGGTCATACTAAGGAAAGATGCTTCAAACTTCATGGAAAGGAGAAGGTCTTGGAACGTATTGGAGGATTCAAAGGTAACATACAAAGGCATGCTAATCAAGCATCATCTGACTCTGAAAGTACGACCTTACCTTTCCCTCAAATAGCAGAGGAGGTCCCCTCACTCAGCAAAGAAGAGTTGGAACGTTTACGAGCTCTCATGAACTCTCTTAGTAAGACTAGCTCTTGTTCTTTAACCATGAGTGGTAAGAGTTCTAGTTTCTTATCCTTTAATGCTTCTGGTACTGAGAATATCTGGATTATAGACTCTGGTGCTACTGATCATATGACACCTCATTCCTCTTATTTTTCATCCTACAATGTCTTGTCTTATAACCAACATATTACTGTAGCTAATGGTTCCAATACCCCCATTACTGGTCGTGGTAATATCCACCTTCAACCTTCCTTCCCTTTAAAAAATGTGCTTCATGTTCCCAACCTATCTAATAACCTCTTGTCAATTCATAAGATTACCCAAGATTTAAATTGTGCAGTGACATTTTTTCCTTCCCATTGTGTTTTTCAGGATCTTGCCACGGGGAAGACAATTGGACTTGCTAAAGAGCAGGGCGGGTTATATTACTTACAACAGGAAGAAACTAAAAAATGTGCTAAACTACAGGCACACACTTCTAGTCTTCAGCAAGGCACTGAATCTTGGTCATCTTCTCAAATATGGCTTCAACACAGACGTCTTGGACATCCTCCTTTTAGTACCCTAAAATCCTTATTTCCTGTTTTATTTACAAAATTATCGGTTGAGTCTTTTCATTGTGATGTTTGTCAGTTTGCTAAACACCATAGAACAACTTTTCCTTCGAATAATAATAGAAGTTCAAAACCTTTTGATCTTATTCATTCTGATGTATGGGGACCTTCATCTATTCCTAATATCTCGGGTGCAAAATGGTTTGTTTCATTTATTGATGATTGTACTCGCGTTACCTGGATATTCCTTATGAAAGATAAGTCTGAAGTTTTTCACTTGTTTGTAAATTTTTACAAAATGGTTCAAACACAATTTGAAAGTCCAATTAAGAGATTACGTTCTGATAATGGACGAGAATATGTCAACCAGAACCTTTCAAAGTTTCTTCAGGAAAATGGAGTTGTTCATGAATTAACCTGTGTGGACACTCCTCAACAAAATGGGGTTGCTGAAAGAAAAAATCGCCATCTCCTTGAGGTAACTAGAGCTTTACTTTTCCAAATGTCTGTTCCAAAATCTTACTGGGGGGAAGCCGTCCTGACTGCCACTTATTTAATTAATAGATTACCTTCTCGGGTTCTAGAGGGTGTTACTCCTATTCAACTTATGACCATATTCTATCCTTTTATTCCCATGTTAACTAGTCTTCAGAGTCGTGTCTTTGGTTGTCCAGCTTTTGTACATGTTCATAGCCCGTATCGAGGTAAGTTAGATCCTCGTGCCATCAAATGTGTCTTCATTGGTTATGCCCCCAACAAAAAGGGGTACAAATGTTATCATCCTCAAAGTCGTAAAGTTTATATTTCCAAAGATGTCAGCTTCCATGAAACAGAGTCTTTCTTTCCTAGTTCTCAGCTTCAGGGGGAGAGTATTCAAGAAGCTGAGGACCTTGAGTTGCCACCTTTTTCTTTGTTGCAGAATTCCGTTCTTAAGGAGAATGACAAAGACCCTATGCCAACATCATTACCAGAGAAGAATAATGAGGACAGATACTTTGGGAAACAATACCAACGAAGGCAACAAGAACCCGTCCTGATCGAACAGCAACTTCAATTGTCCGAACCGGAGGTAAGAACCCATACCTATGAGACCCTTGAGGACACTTTAAATAAAACTAACCTAGATGATTTACCTATTGCCTTGAGAAAAGAAAAAAGATCTTGTGCCAAATATCCTATATCTCAATTTGTGTCTACAGAAAAACTTTCTATGCAGCACCAGAGTTTTCTTTCAGTTATTGATTCTATTAGAATCCCTACATCAGTACAAGAAGCCTTAGAGGATGAGAACTGGGTTCGAGCCATGAATGAAGAAATGAAGGCATTAGAAAAGAATGAGACTTGGGAGATTGTAGAGAGACCAAAGGATAAGAAGGCAGTGGGTTGTCGGTGGATATACACAGTGAAGTATCAGTCTAATGGCACGTTGGATCGATATAAAGCAAGGTTAGTTGCAAAAGGGTACACTCAAACCTATGGGATCGATTATGAGGAAACTTTTGCTCCAGTAGCAAAAATGAATACAGTCAGAATTATTCTCTCCTTGGCAGCGCACTTTGATTGGGAGATGCATCAGTTTGATGTTAAGAATGCCTTCTTGCATGGATGCTTGGAGGAAGAAGTATACATGGAGATTCCACCGGGTTATGGTAATGTTAATGAAGAAAATAAGGTGTGCAGACTTAAGAAGGCCTTGTATGGTCTTAAACAATCACCTCGTGCTTGGTTTGGAAGGTTTACTCAAGCTATGGTATCTTTGGGGTACCGACAAAGCCAAGGTGACCATACTCTGTTTATAAAACATTCTCAGAATGGTAAACTCACTCTACTTTTGGTCTATGTAGATGATATGATTATTACAGGTGATGATGAGATTGAAAAACAAAATTTGAAGGAGAGACTAGCTGCTCAATTTGAGATGAAGGATCTTGGGAAGCTGAAGTACTTTCTTGGGATAGAAGTTGCTTACTCAAGACAGGGCATCTTTATTTCTCAAAGAAAATACATCCTTGATCTTCTCAAAGAGACTGGTAAGTTGGGTTGTAAGCCCACTGGAGTGCCAATAGAGCAAAATCATAGGATTGGGAATGATGAGGAAAACCCAAAAGTGGAGAAGACACAATATCAAAGACTTGTGGGGAAACTCATTTATCTATCACACACTAGGCCAGACATAGCCTATGCAGTTAGTGTGGTTAGCCAATTTATGCATGATCCAAGGGAAAGACACTCACAGGCAGTAGATAGAATTCTTCAGTACTTAAAAGCCTCCCCAGGAAAAGGATTGTTATTCAAAAAAGGGGAAAACTTATCCATGAAAGTATATACTGATGCTGACTATGCAGGATCGATTGTTGATAGGAGATCCACCACAGGCTACTGCATGTTCTTGGGTGGAAATCTGGTGACATGGAGGAGCAAGAAGCAAAATGTAGTTGCAAGATCAAGTGCAGAGGCAGAATTTAGAGCCATGGCTCAAGGGGTGTGTGAACTATTATGGGTGAAGATCATACTTGATGACCTTAAAATAAAATATGAAGCTCCTATGGGCTTGGCGTGTGATAATAAGTCTGCTATCAGTATTGCACACAATCCGGTTCAACATGATCGAACAAAGCATGTAGAGATAGACCGACACTTTATTAAGGAGAAGTTGGATGATGGTCTTATAGCCACGGAGTACATCCCGTCAAGACTACAATTGGCAGATATGTTTACTAAAGGACTTCCCACAAAACAATTCGAAGATCTTACTTGCAAGTTGGGAATGATAGATATACATTCACCAACTTGAGGGGGAGTGTTGCATAATCAGGAGAATTATGCTGTAATAAGTGCAGATTCCATTTATATTTATTAGGAGAGATTTGTTAGTGATTTGATTTTATTTGATTTGTACAGCTTTAAACAACCATTATAATTGTCTTTTATTACCTATTATTTCCTTCCTTAAGTAGATTGTAAAACAGTCTATAAATAGAGACTGTAATCACATTTGTAAGACACATCAGAAATACATTCCTTCTATTTCTTTCTATTTCTTTCTATTCCTTTCAACTAAATTGCTCTAGTGGAAGTAGCTGCTTCTCTTCAGCTCTCAAGAAATATCTTGCTTGCGCTGATGGCACTGCAGTCATGGAAAGGCTTTGTGCGACGTTGGATGAAGGCTTACACACTGTCATATGATGCTAAGGCACAATTGAGTGTCCTAGATAAAACTTCTAAAGCTGCTAGTGACATTTTGAAGGTCAAGATTGGTCTTTTGCCATTACAAACCATCTTTTTTTACCCATTTATCAGTTATTTGTATTGAATGCACAAGTTTGTCATGTCTGATTTAGGTTTTTTTTGATGCTTTTTGTGCAGAGTATGATGGCTATCGCAGATGAGGCTATACCTAGAGCTGCTGAAAATATTGCACTGGCTATCGGAGCACTTTGTGTGGTGAGAAGGTTTTCTATGGTTATGCACTCATTTAAAATCTTTAAAGATTCTGCTTAATTATCCTCTGTGCCACATGTTGGCATCTTAACATATACACTGTTTTCAAGATTATTGAACATGTAGTGAGTCAGCTCTCTAATAATCTAGTTAGTAATGTATCTTGTGTAATTAGCATAATAACATTTGCTTGCAACTAACTTTGGCCTTTCTATTGTCAGGTTTTGCCTCCTTCTGTTCACACAGTTAAATCTGCTGCTTCAAAGTTTCTTTTGGAATGGTTGCTCCAACATGAACATGAACACCGCCAATGGTCTGCTGCAATTTCTCTAGGATTAATCTCTAGTTGCCTTCATGTAACAGATCATAAACAGAGATATCATAACATCACCGGACTTCTTGAGGTATTCTTGTTCTCAATTTTTTAATTAAAATTAAGTGCCGATGAAAGTAAGTTTGAATATTAAAGAAGCTATAACATTTTCTATGAATTTTTCTTGACATTTTAGATTAATCACAAGTGTTTGTGGAAATTTTCATAAGTTCACCTTTTTTGCTTAGATTTTATGAATCAAAAGTTTTTTGGAGGTTCTAATAAGAGGTTGTAACACACTTAGGTTCCCAATTTCCATTGTAGTAGAATAGTTGAGAAGTAAGAATGCTATTACACACGTGAAGGCTAAAGTCAGAGTTTTAAATGGATTATTCTGTCAATTTTTATTATTTTTTTTTAATTTGGTTCACTCTTGAGAGAAACTTGTTGATAAGATTTTCTGGCATTGCATTTAAGTGATTGTATGAACTTCCAGGTTCTTTTTGATAGCAGAAGTTCCCTTGTAAAAGGAGCATGTGGTGTTGGATTGGGTTTTTCTTGCCAAGATCTTCTTACCAGGGTTGAAACTTCTGTTACCTCTACTGTGATGAAAGAAACAGAGAAGATTCCAGAATCTGAATTGCTAGGAAGAATTATTACTGCCTTAGCTACAATGATACAACAGAGAACTCAATGTTCTTCTGATGTTTTACACAGTCTATGTTCTTGCTTTCCACTGGGTTCATATGACATAAGTGGTAAAGCATATGAACAGATATCTGACAACACTGAAGACTTGGAAGAAGATATCTGGGGTGTTGCTGGACTTGTTCTTGGTCTAGCTAACTCCATTAGTGCAATATACAGAGCTGGAGAGTTGGAGACAGTTATTAAGATAAAGAACTTGGTAATATCATGGCTTCCATATGTGCATTCAGTAGTTGAAATAAAAACTTTCCTAGGGAAAGAATCTGAAATTGTTTTAGCACTAGGATCCTGTATTGCACTTCCCACTATAGTAGCTTTTTGCCAGAGAATGGAATTGATGGATGATGCTGAGTTGGACCACATTGTGATTGCCTTTAAAGAGTTGATTTCCGAGTTAATTTCTGTGAAAAAGTCTGGCATTTTGCACCATAGTATGCTGATGGCATCATGTGCTGGAGCAGGGACTGTACTTTCTTGTATATTGAAGGAAGGTGTTTACTCTTTTGAGGCTGAACACGTTAAATGTTTACTGGAACTGTTCAGGAAATGTTACGTGAATCCTTTCCCTTCTCTTGTTCATCTTGGTGGCATGCTAGGAGTTGTTAATGCTATTGGAGCAGGTGCAGAAATTTTGGTCAATATGAATTTTCCAAAGTACACTAGGCAATCTGATTATCAGAAGGTAATTTACCTTTTTGATAAAAATTGATACCAGCTATCTCATCGTATTATTTATTTTTTTCTTGCTTCATATTTAAATATCTTACTATTTAAAAAACAGGAGTCTTCCTCTGTAATGGGCCCTCTCCTATCAAGTTCTGATTTTGAACCATACTTGACATCATTGGTGCAAGAGTTGTTTCTTGTGGCACAGAATTCTGATACTCAGCAGCTACAACAGTTTGCTTCCTGGGTGCTTGCCTTCCTTCGACATCATTTATGGTCCAGGGAACTTTTGGGGGTTGATAGTGATAGCAGTGTAGCTGAAACTAGTTCAAAATCTGTTTCCCATAGTTTTTCTGAGGACAGTGTTGTTTTGAAGCTTAGTTTGTGGCTTATGGATTTCAAATACACTGAGGTAAATGTTTTATTTTGTATAAATTTTTATATATATTTATTCATTTGCTTGCTTGCATTGGACTACTTTCCTTCCCATCTGTAACTCTTTTTTTTCTGTTTATTCTCCTTTCTTTGTCCGATAGAAGGTGTGATCCTTTGCATTTAATGTCTAAGTTGATGCTTAATTTTTCTTTTTAGAATTATCTAAACAGATTTTCTTATCACGTTTGGGAGTTGAAAATCAAACTAACTACAAAAGTAGCTTAAAATCCATAAATCATTTAGTCATGATTATATATAAATTTGAAGTGTCCACTGGAAGCTAGTTGTTGGGATTTGAACTTAAGTGTTTTTTTAGAAGTCTTATGAATGAATTTAATATTACACTTTTTCGTGTACCCTTTTTAATTACTGGCTTAAACAATAAAATCATCTTGGTTTTTTGTTGATCTTGGTTATTCGATGATATTGATCATTGCATTATTTCTTACATGTTTTGTGCCATTGCGTAAACTGAATTCAACACAGTAACTACTTCTGCTTCTCCTATTTAATTATTTTTTTCTTTGATTGTGGCATGGGTGTATATGATAAACTTCCGTTGTACATCTATATTTTCTATTACAATAGTTTTATGATATGTTTTTTTGTTAGTACTTCTCATTTTTCTCTTATTTTGTCATCCAAATTCAGCCCGGAACTGTTGACACAGTCATTGCTGTATTAAGGTGTCTTTCTAGAGCTCCCAGGTTGCCAAGCTTGGATTGGGGCTCAATTATTAGGCGTTGTATGAGGTATGAGGTCAAAGTTGTTGAATTGCTACCCAAAGACTCTACTTGCAAGAATGGAACTCTTCGGGAGGAATCCACCATGTTTGCAATGGCTCATGCAAATCAATTTGATTCGCTTCTAACTTTTCTTGATGACCTATCTGACTTTTTCTGATTGAGAACACTTGAAATAAATCTGCAGTCATGTCTGCTAAACCATCTGGCAGACCTTGTAAAAGTGTTTTCAAACTCCAGGCTTGAGAAACTATTTGGTGATGTGAGCAATCACTTATTGTCTTTGACTTCATATATAGAGTCGGGCACTTACCACAAAAGCTTGTTATGTATTTCATGCTGGAAAGGTCTCTATGAATGCCTGGACGAGGTTTCTGTGGATACATGTAGTCACATATCTCATATTGAGAGGTGCATGGAGGTTCTATTTACTTTATTGCCGGCAGTTCAATCTTCTGTAAGTGTAGTGTCAGGGGATGTTAGTTCTGCAGAGGAATGGTCCAAGGCTGTAAGATGCTTAGGGAAGGCTCCAGAAAGTTGGCTATTGGATTTCTTGAAGGTATGGTGTCCATACATGATATATTGTACGATATCTCTTCATCCAACTTTCCCCTCAAGAAAAATATTTTGAGTTCTGTCACACAATAATAGTAGTAATCTTTTACAATATGTGATAATTTCTATTGTTTGTTGCCTGTATTATGTTACGAGATGTTGTGTTGTTTACCTTAACCTAATTCTTCTTGTTGTTGATTCAAACTAATTGAGGTCTAGCTTATTATTGTGATCTGTGCTGACAGTTGCAATCCACAGGTTTCACATGAGGAGTTTGTTCAGAGTGCTGGAAAATCTATTGAAATCCAGAAAAAGGTTTGTGCTAAGATTAAGCTTGTGAAGACTGGTTCCCTTTCAGTGACTGAACTTGGAAAGATGAAATCCTACATTTTGAACTCCCAATCACAAGGTTAGTTTTCTGCTTTGGTACTCAATGTTTCTTTATTTTTTGGCAAAGGAAAGCTCATATCAGTTTGGGCTGAAATAAATTGATGGTTCACATGTCAAATGTCAATACTATTGGTCTAATTTTTGCAGGACTCTGGGATATACTCTTTGAAGTTGTGGCAGCTTTGTACCGTGCGGAGGGAAGTATTAAAAAACAGTGGCTTATTGATGCTGTTGAAATTAGCTGCGTATCCAGTTTTCCTTCCACGGTACTTATTATCACAAGTTATTTGTAGTAACTTTCAGGCATATCATGGAAAAATTCAAAAACTAAATCCAACAAGAATTGGTGTGCTATTATAAGGGTTGCATATTCTTTATTTGAAAAGATTAATGCATTAATTTTCAGACATTCTGAAATCATAGCTGTGTTGTACTCCTTGATAACCAAGTTGAATTTGTTTTGGAGCTTACTTTGTGCAGGCACTGCAGTTTCTTAGTCTGTTATCTGCTTCATGCAGCAAGTATATGCCCTTTATGATCGTGGACCAACAAATGGTAGTGAATGATCTACCAGTCACCCTTGTGTCTCTTCTAGCAGACCAAAACTGGAATGTTGTTGCTGAAACTGTCGTGTGTCGCACCTCTTTTCATCTACAGAACGCATATACAACTGGGCTGCGCAAATAGCAGACGATTCCTATATTCCTGGTTCGCAACCCATCGATGAAAGTGAGAAGCAAATGGCTGTTATCATACATGTGTATTACTTAAAAATTACTTGCCATTGGATAAGCAACTCCGGCTCTCCAGCATGGTTACTGCTTGAGATGGAAACTATAGTCCCCAAAATACAAGATTATGACACTGAAATTGTTGCATACTCAAAACAACACCCTCACCATCACCATGCTACAAGCAGTACCATGTTCTTGGGAATTGAGCTTTGGCATTCATGGAATGTGGACAATACTGAGTTATTTCTTCAATTCCTGATTCAGTTCGGAATTCAATTGAGAGAGGACACAGTGTTGAGCAGAAACCAACCGTGTGGAATGTCTCTGACTAAGCATGGAGCTGTTGTACATACACATTTCAATGCACTAAAATTCGGCAGAAACATAATGCATGTTGTACCTTTATTTTTGTGTTCTTCTTACACAACCCTTATGTACTATAGTTCTAACCTTGGGATTGATCTTCGAAATATGTAATGCATTTCGATTAGATTACACAAGAAAAATTATTGTGTTCCAAACCCTTGATTCCAAAGTTGAGTGAATGCTTCCATTGGAATGCCTAGTTTTTCTGTGACTTGATACAAATCCACGTAATGGTTGGAATCCTGAAAAAGTGTTCAGAAGTTGTTTTTATGAAAAAGTTCATTTAACTTTTTATACATTATATATGTGAATTTTTTAAAATGTAGAATAGTGTTGGCTGTCTATTAAGTGCTGAAATTCCATACATCATAAAGTAGAAATAGAGGGATTGTATATTGTTATTAGGTAAGGAATTTTCTTACAACCTGTTCAAAGTGTTTTGTTTCTCAATAAATTTGTTTCACAAGTACTGTGTTGTTCTTCACATACTTGCTTGGTCTGGAGTGTTGTTGAGACTGTTCTCTAAGGCATGAAGTTATAAATAGAACCATAACATATTTTTTTTATACTCTAACAAATCACCCGCAAGAAATCTTCTTAGTTAGTTGCCTTGACCTTAGTAAGTCCTAATATTAAAGAAACTAACATTGCTTATAAATTTCTCGATATTTTTATGAAATGTAAGTGTTACTATAACTTTTCTCGATATATATATGTAAACATTTAATAAATTAGTAAAATTTATGAAATTAAAAATTATAGTAATTGAACTGAGGATGGAGTTAAAATAATAATGAAAAAAGAAATAATAAAATGTCCAATTCACTAGTTGAAAAAAAAAAAGCAAACTTTCCAGGTATTGAAGAATTTTTTTTTTTATATTAATACATATGTAAACATTTAATAAATTAGTAAAATATAAGAAATTAAAAATTATAGTAATTGAACTCAATATGGAGTTAAAATAAAAATAAAATGTCCAATTCAGGTGCTAATTTTTAACGTGCTAAAATTTTATATTGAAGAACTTAAAAAATAAGCCTTTCATCATGGTAACGCATGTATCTCAGAACACAAATTTTGACTCATCACAGAAGCAGGTTTCAACAAGAGTGACAAGGGTTCCTTGGCATCTTCATCATCATTCCTCTTACGAGCATTTCTTACCCTAATTCTCCTTCCAACACTCCTGAGCAACTTGTTCAGCTTCACATCATTAGTTCCCATGGCCTTCTGAGCAAACTTCCTCATCTTCTTAAATGTGCAGCCATGGAGGCGCTTGTGGAGGTTAATGGTCCAACATTGTTCTTTCTTTCTCAACATGATTCGTCGACCTTCAATTTATCTTCCCACACTGTTTCAATCATTCTCCAACTCAACTTTCACCGATAAAACCCTTCTTTTTTCTTCTTCTACTCTCATCACTCTTCATTCTCACTCCAAACGCACTTTGAGTCCCTTTTACAATCTTCTGCCTCCCACCCAGAACCCCAACAACGTCGTAAACCTCATCTCCTCCATCCTCAAACACAAAAGTTCCCACCTTTCCCTTCTCCAAAGTAATGAAATCAAAGGGATTCTCCCCCAGTTGGGTCCCCATGAAATTTCAAGGGTCTTGCTCAGATGCCAGTCTGATCACTCTTCAGCCCTCACTTTCTTCAATTGGGTTAAAAATGATTTGAATATCACGCCAACTGTGCAAAACTACTGTGTAATTCTTCATGTACTTGCTTGGTCTAGAGTGTTCTCTCAGGCCATGGAGTTATTGGCTGAATTGATACAAATGGTTGAAGTTGAGGGTGTTTGTGCTTCTTCAAATGAGGGCATTTATGAGAATCTTGTGCGCTGTACTGAGGACTGTAATTGGAACCCTGTGATATTTGCTATGCTCGTCAAGGCTTATGTGAAGGTGGGAATGGTTGAGAAGGGTTTGAAAACTTTTAGGAGGAACATTGAGACTCGTCTTATCCCCAATGTGATTGCTTGCAATTGTTTGCTGAGTGGGTTGTCTAGGTTTAATTACATTACTCAATGTTGGGAAGTGTATGAAGAGATGGGAAGACTTGGAGTACAGAGGAATGCTTATACTTTCAATATTATGACCCATGTTTTATGTAAAGATGGAGATACAGATAAGGTGACAGGGTTCTTGGAGAAGATGGAGGAGGAAGGATTTGAACCTGATTTGGTTACATATAACACACTTGTTAACAGTTATTGTAAGAAGAGGAGATTGGAGGATGCTTTTTATCTATACAAGATCATGTATGTCAGAGGTGTGATGCCTAATTTGATCACATATACAACCTTGATGAATGGTCTTTGCGAAGAAGGGAAGGTCAAGGAGGCTCATCAGCTTTTTCATCAGATGGTTCACAGAGGTATAGCTCCAGATATTGTGTCTTATAATACTCTTGTGTGTGGCTATTGCAGACATGGTGAGATGCAAATGTGTAGATCAATATTGTATGAAATGATAGGAAATAGGATTTGTCCTGACAGCATCACTTGTCGGGTTATAGTTGATGGATATGCCAGGGATGGAAAACTTCTTTCAGCCTTGAATACTGTTGAGGAGCTTAAGAGATTTAGAATGAAGATTCCTGAAGAAGTATATGATTATCTTGTAGTTGCACTGTGTAAGGAAGGTAAGCCATTTGCTGCTAGAAGTTTTCTGCATAGGATATCTGAGGATGGTTATACACCTAAAATGAACACATACAATAAACTGGTTGAGTCTCTATGTGAATTCAATAATGAGGAAGAAGCATTAATTTTGAAATCTGATATGGAAAATAAGAGCATGAAAGTGAATGCTGCTGCCTATAGAGCTGTTATAATCTGTTTGTGTAGAGTAAAGAGGACTGTGGAAGCTGAAGTTTTGTTGGAGGAAATTATTGGTTCAGATATGTTACCTGATGTAGAAATAAGCAGGGCATTAATAAAAGGGTATTGTGAGGAAAATAAGGTTGATAAAGCTGTGTCCTTGTTGAAACTCTTTGCCAAGGAGTTTCAAGTTTATGATACTGAAAGCTACAATGCAGTTGTTAAAGTGTTTTGTGATGTTGGGAATGTGACAGAGTTGATGGAGGTTGAGGATAAGCTGCTGAAAATGGGGTATGTTCCTAACAAGTTAACATGCAGGCATGTGATCCATGGATTGCAGAAAGCTATGGAGCTAGATGATGAGATTTTGAACCATAGTTTGTCTTAGGACAATTTTGAAACATAATTTGAGTTCTTTCCATCTATGTAAATTATCATGTTTGAGCTTCATTTTTGTAAGTCTGAGTGTTTTCCCGATGAAGTGTTGCTGCCACGCTCTCTCACCTCTCTAAATATCAGTTTTTGCCGAAATCTTAAAAAGATGCACTACAAGGGTCTCTGCCACCTCTCCTCTCTCAGACTTGAGTTTTGTCCCAGCCTTGAATGCTTACCAGCGGAGGGTCTCCCCAAATCCATCTCTTCTCTTACAATCCGTGCTTGTCCATTGCTGAAGGAGCGTTGTCGGAATCCAGATGGCGAAGACTGGGGAAAGATTGCTCACATCCAAAAACTGAATATTTGATCATAAGATGAGTCGCAAGTTCAAAATTAGGCGTGCACTTTAACAGGTTCGAATTCTCCACAGTATCTTTGTACCTTTTCGATTACCATTTTCTTAGTTGCAAACGGTAAACCTATAATTGCCATTTTCCAAAAAAGAGCAGCACATGTTATACTTCTTAAACTCATGATATTTATTAAAGGAGGATGGCTCATTTACGTTTTTCATCAATCAATTACTTTTATTTTACTCTTATTTTCGTGCAAAATTATTTCAATTCTTCTGTTAAAATTAAATTCCAACCAAATGTGTTCTGAAAGTAGGAATTAGAATATACATTAATGGCAGAGACATGTGCTTTATGATTCATCAACTACATCACTCACTCACCATACTCAATTCAAGCTGTAGCTACTCCAACCCCATTGCATGCAGCTCTATAAAATTTGTATGCTAGTGTATTTATGATGGGTACACTCATTCATAAGGAGAAAAAACGTGTTTCAAAACCTTGTAAGAGCACAAAATTTGCAGAAGTAACAAGTTTATTTTTTACTTGATTCTCAAATGTGAAATTTCAGTAATATTTTTAAAACAGGGTCTAATGTGTAAGGCCATGCATCCATCCAATTTAGTGTTCACCCACACAACCTTGTAATGGTCCAATTTTAGTTTCCTTAATATTCTGATCTTGAGACTCAAATTCATATTTTCAACTTTTTCCTGCTGAGACTGATCTCATAGTTTTCTGTTTGTATTCAAGAGTACTAAGATTCAATATCTTGAAAAAAGAGAAGCAAATAAATGTAACACTACTTAATAGAATGCAGTTATTCACACCAGTTCAGTTTTCATGTTCTTGATTATTTTTGAATGAAAATACAGGTTCATGATATATTGAAAAGGCTGTCCATGATAAAATGAAGCTAGGGGTATTGACTGGAGACAAGATGAAAGGAAATCACTGAGAACATTGGGTACATTAAGAATGACTTGTATTGAATATAAACTAGTTTTATTTTCCTTTTCCTTTTACAGCTATGCTTTTGGTTTACTTTTAGATAAGACATTAAACAAATAGTGATCACTCTTCATTCTTGAGATATTATGTTGGCATGAGTGGTGTAGGAGGAATTCACGTCTAAATATTCACTTGATTATACCTATGTGGTCTATGCTTTTACCTGCCTTTAAAAAGATTAACATTCTCTGAATTCATAACAAATGAAGAAATTGAGGATTTTAATTCTAGCTAAGGAAGTATTTTGAAGAGCTTATTGGAAGTGTATTTGAGCTTATGACTCGTATAATCTCTATTATTTCAATAAGCTTCTTAGATAACCTTTTCCCAAAAAACTCCTTTTAGCTTATTCCTTAAAGTTTAATGATCAAATTTAGAGAACAAACTCTAATTGATAATAACTTAAAGTTGTTTTCATGAACACATACTTAAGCTACCTTTTCCACACTCGTGTATTTGTTTCTGTGTTATTTAACATGTGTTCCTAAAATGTGAAAAGGACTAGGTGGATTATGTTAAATTATGGAGAAATTGAATTATAGATAATCAACCAAAATGGGAAACTCCTACATATGCAGCACTGAAGTTATTATGCAGACACTGTTTAGGACACTGAAAATTGTGAAGTGCAGAAGTTATTGGTAAAGTAATCAGTACAGATTATAACCCTTAGAAGTGGCTGTTGTACTCCATATTTTTCATAACTGTTTCTCTTTTATTTTCTTCTTTTCTTTGATAAAACCTTTCTCTGGAATAAAATTTTAAAGATTCTCAACAGCAACGAGGTCCATAATATGCTTATCCTATCTCCAATCCAATGTTGTTAAAAATATTTTCTTCTTTTGATGAAAGAAACATGTTTGCAACCATTTTACCTTCTTTTGATTAACTTTAACATTAAGGCTTCGGCATTTCCCAGCATGCAGGACTGAAAATTTATTATGCTAATGTATAGATGATGTGTTGAATTATCTTTTGTTAGGTTTCGATTTTAAATTAATGATTTAATTGGAAGATAAGAAGCTTTACTAATCAATCATTCATACTATCTTTTTTTACAGTATCCTTTTCTATATCTGGAGGCTGGAGGGAGTAGAAGAGACCTCTTTAGAGATCTTACTCTTAACCTCATTGGCATGAAGTTTCTCCTCTGCATCTTTGTAGTATCTTTTTCTTCCTGCCATTACAATCCAGTGGATGTGTGTATCATAAACTAATAACTAATTAGGTTGTAATGACTAACTATATAAAGATAACCTTTGCAACACTTATACCAAATGAAGTCCGTATAAATTTAACCAAATTCACTACTTGCTTACTCTTAACTCATCTGAGTGTGAGTAAATCTCTGTTTTTTGAATTTGGTTCTCTTGAATGTTTATTCAGAAATGTTATGCTAAATCATGGAGAAATTGAATTATACATAATAAACCATGTTATTATGAAACAACCCCTACACGTTCAAAGATGGTTATTCATAATGTTAATGTGCTATACTCTTATCTTTTTTATCAGCTCTTTCTCTTTTCTTTTCTTAGATATTAGATTAGAACCTTTAATTTCTGCTATGAGGCTTTGATGGGATGCTGGGAAAAGTTCCATATTGCTTGTCTCAAGTCTTAATGTGAAATGCTTTTAAGCTGAAATCTAACATGGTATAAGATCCTATAGCTCATTTGTGTTTAGTTACAACAAACTGAGACAATTTGAGCTTTGAAATTTTCTTAAAACAGGATCCAATGAGCAAGGCCATACATCCATCCAAGTAACAACAACCAGAACCGTTTGCCAATTTGTTTCAGCAAAAAGTTTAAAACCAAGAAAAACCAAGAGTAAACGAATTGTATAGAAAAGGATCCCATATATAAAAAAAAAAACAAGTTCAAAGGGACAAGAGTAAACAATTTCAGAATCATGAAAAGGAAGTTGATGATGTTTAAAAACACAATAATTTTCACAAAAAACAGAGAATCGAGTACATGGAATTGCACAATCTCATTATTCTAGCCACACTGTTATAGACAGCATGACCAAGGCGAGTATGCATAGCTACAACTTCTGAAAATACCCTAAAATCACGAAACTATATAATTAATTACTAAAAACAAAACCTTGTTTGCATATATAGTATTTTAATCACACTATTACACATTGAAAACACCACAACATTATTCAAATAATGTTAAAAGATCACTACTCATCCATCTTCCTAAAATAGCTAACTACTAATTTCATCATTATACCATCCCTGCACTTAATCCATTTCAAATCACAAACTTCCATTCACTCCATTTCCAACTCCTACCATGACAGCAGAACTTGTTGGTGGTGCTCTTCAGTTGAAGATGCACTACAAGGGTCTGTGTCACCTCTCCACTCTCACACTCTTTTATTTCCCTTTGTCTGCAACTTCAACACCTCCTAATTCTGCACAATATCTCTCTACCTTTTCTATTACAATCTTCTTTGTTTCAAACACTAATCCTATAATTTTCAATTACTATTTTTCCACACTTTCTTTTACACCATCCCCTTTTATATCTGGAGGTAGTACAACACACTCATAAGTCTCCACTTAATATACTACTTTTACAAATAGAAAGAAAGAAAATAGAACAAAACTATTAAACTAAAAATTATATATCTTCCTATTCATTCATAAGTCTCATATTTATAGACTTTTTTAGCTTGAGCACTAGATATGAGTTACAGAGGCTGAAGAGCTGTGCCAAGATTGTTGGAGAAAGTGCAACGTTAACTGAATCTATGTGGATTCTCAGTGTGCTGCAAGTGGTTTAAGACTGAATGGTTGTGTTCTCAGAAAGACTCAGCATTGATTGGATCCAGATTTCACAACAGACACATTCAAACATCTAACTGTTCAAACATTATTCCAATAAAACCTCATTAAGTATCTATTCTCAAACAATTCTGATTATTCCAATAAAAAATCCTTTCTCTACTGTTTTATTTCACATCCTTCTAATCTCTCTTCCCATTAAAAAATAAAACTAAATTATATTTTACTATTTTATTACCTCTCCTATAGAGTCTATATATTCTCTTGCAAGAGAAAAACTCTTGCTCTGCACTAAAAGTTTAAGGACTCTGAACAGCAACAACAAACTTACAAAAGTGTAAAGTTTCTTGTTTACCAAGTATTGTCTTGTATAGTTGGAGATAAAAAGTCAATTAGGAGCTAACTCCTTCCTACAAATCTTCTATGTTCAAAGAGTGGATTTAGAGTTTCATTAATTTTTTATTCATACACTTTATATGTAGCATAACTTTCTAAATATGTAAACCAAGTACAAAATTTCTATCATGAGATTCAAATATTAACATTATTTTACAACATACCTGTGTGTGTCAGTGAAGTTCATGATATTAATGTCAACTACAAGACTATAATAATAGTTCAATATTAGTATTATGGTCTTTCTAAGATTAAGAGGGTTTGATTTTCAAACTGGTGTATACTAAATACATATTGGAAGAAAGAAAGTTTAGTATTTTGGTTTGATGAGATAGGACCTTCCTTGTGTTGATTTTATAATTAAGATGAAAAGAAGTCTAAGAAGTATGAATAAAAAACTCAACAATATAATGAACACTTAAATAAGAGTGACAAACAAAAAGCTAATGTACATAAACATGCATTAATCCAAATTGAATCAGTTACTAATTTTCTCCACTTTAACCATCTGCAAAGATTGAACTAATTAGATAACTGACACTCTTAAAACAGAGAATAAGAATTTCTACAAAGAAAGGACATGGTTGCAACTACAAGAAAGCATGTTATTCAAAAGGACTTAAAGTTGATGATGCTTAAAGAGATAATTGTTTTCTGTCTTCACTGTAGTATAACTGCAGGGTCTGATGCTATAAAATTCTATAACTTGTCATATATAAATCAAAATATCATGAAAATCACCAATACCTCTTATTTAAATGGATTGCTTAACAATCTCAGAAAGTAAGATGAAATTCAATTAGCCAGCTTAATCTTGATCTACTGAACAAGTACATTAAAATAATTCTTAGGAAGAGCTTTTGTAAGATTGTGACTTCAACTCTCCAAATTTTATACACTCATATAATGTCTTTACATCAGGCACCATCTCAGAAAAACAACATTGAAAATATTTGCTTAATAATTTTTTAGGAAATCTTTAAGTTTTTTAAAAATATCTTTTACATAAATATAAAAATATATTCATTTATTATATAGAGTATATGAATAAATAAATCAAACTCCTCCAATATCATATATCTTTTATGTTTTTAAGGTATATTAAGTGATAAATAAAGAGAGAAAGAAACCAAATTAAGTGAATAAGGAAAGGATGCGAATTAGTACATCAACTAAATTTGCATGAATATAATATAAAAAATATTATTTGGAATCAGATATTATCCAAACAGTTAAAATTTTGGTTTGGAACTACTGTCAGATTTCACTGATGATTTGTTTCATCTTATTATCAGATATCCATTCATGGATTACAGTTGTCAACAATTATTGCTTCACTGGGGCCCACAACCCTCTTCCGATTCGTTCATTCATCACATCCAACAGTTCACATTTTATATTGGTTGAGTTCCCATTAATCACTCTTTTCTAACTACTCTTTTCATTCATCACTCTTCCATTCATTCCTGCACTCAATCCATTTCACTTCATTTCCAACTCCTACTATGGCAGCAGCACTTGTTGGTGGTGCTCTTCTTTCCGCCTTTCTTCAGGTTGCATTCGACAGGCTCGCTTCTCCTCAACTTCTAGACTTCTTTCGTAGAAGAAAACTTGATGAGAAACTGCTCGCCAATTTGAACATCATGCTGCATTCCATCAATGCTCTCGCTGATGATGCTGAACTAAAGCAGCTCACAGATCCACACGTCAAAGCATGGCTTGTTGCTGTCAAAGAGGCTGTCTTTGATGCAGAGGATCTGTTGGGTGAAATAGACTATGAACTCACCAGATGCCAAGTCGAAGCTCAATCCCAACCTCAAACCTTTACTTCCAAGGTATCAAATTTCTTCAACTCTACTTTCAGTTCATTTAACAAGAAAATTGAATCAGGGATGAAAGAAGTCCTGCGGAGACTAGAATATCTTGCAAACCAAAAGGATGCTCTTGGTTTGAAAAAGGGTACTTATTCTGATGATAATGATAGATCAGGCAGTAGAGTGTCACAGAAATTGCCATCATCTTCTTTGGTGGTTGAAAGTGTTATTTACGGTAGAGATGCTGACAAAGATATAATCATTAATTGGCTCACATCTGAAATCGACAATCCTAACCACCCATCAATATTTTCCATTGTGGGCATGGGTGGGTTGGGTAAGACCACACTCGCCCAGCATGTGTACAATGACCCAAAGATCGAAGATGTAAAATTTGATATCAAAGCCTGGGTTTGTGTTTCTGATCATTTTCATGTTTTGACCGTGACAAGAACAATTCTTGAGGCAATCACTGATAAAACAGATGATAGTGGGAACCTAGAAATGGTTCACAAAAAACTGAAAGAAAAATTGTTAGGAAAGAAATTTCTTCTTGTTTTGGATGATGTTTGGAACGAAAGACCAGCAGAATGGGAAGCTGTGCAAACTCCTCTTAGCTATGGGGCTCCAGGAAGTAGAATTCTTGTCACAACTCGCAGTGAGAAAGTTGCTTCTAGCATGAGGTCTGAAGTGCATCTTCTAAAGCAATTAGGAGAGGACGAATGTAGGAAAGTTTTTGAAAATCATGCATTAAAAGATGGTGATATTGAATTGAATGATGAGTTCATGAAGGTTGGTAGAAGAATAGTTGAGAAGTGCAAGGGATTACCTCTAGCTCTGAAAACAATTGGATGTCTTTTGAGCACAAATTCATCCATTTCAGATTGGAAGAACATATTGGAAAGTGACATATGGGAGTTACCAAAAGAACACAGTGAAATTATTCCTGCGTTATTTTTGAGCTATCACCATCTTCCTTCTCATCTTAAAAGGTGCTTTGCTTATTGTGCCTTATTCCCCAAAGATTATGAGTTTGTGAAGGAGGAGTTAATTTTTTTGTGGATGGCCCAAAATTTTCTACTGAGTACACAACATATTAGACATCCAGAACAAATTGGGGAAGAGTACTTCAATGATCTACTGTCAAGGTGTTTTTTTAACAAATCAAGCGTCGTAGGGCGTTTCGTCATGCATGACCTTCTGAATGATTTGGCAAAATATGTATATGCGGATTTCTGTTTCAGGTTGAAATTTGATAATGAACAATATATACAGAAAACAACCCGTCATTTTTCATTTGAATTCCGTGACGTCAAAAGTTTTGATGGTTTTGAGAGTTTAACTGATGCTAAAAGACTTCGTTCATTTCTTTCTATCTCAGCAAATGGGAGATGGCATTTCAAGATTTCGATACATGATTTGTTTTCCAATATTAAGTTTATACGCGTGTTATCTTTCCGTGGTTGTTTAGACCTTAGAGAGGTCCCAGATTCTGTAGGTGATCTTATACATCTCCAATCGTTAGATCTTTCGTCTACAGAGATAAAAAAGCTACCTGACTCGATATGTTTGCTCTATAACTTACTAATACTGAAGTTGAGCTATTGTTCAATGTTGGAGGAGTTTCCCTCAAATTTGCATAAGCTTACCAAATTGCGTTGCCTGGAATTTGAAGGTACAAAAGTGAGAAAGATGCCAATGCATTTTGGAGAATTGAAGAATCTTCAAGTACTAAGTATGTTTTTCGTGGATAAAAATAGTGAGCTAAGTACTAAGCACCTGGGCGGATTGGGAGGACTCAATCTTCATGGAAGGCTATCAATCAATGACGTGCAGAATATTGGGAATCCTTTGGATGCATTAAAAGCAAATTTGAAAGATAAACGCCTTGTGGAGCTACATTTATATTGGAAGTCGGACCACATCCCTGATGATCCAAAGAAAGAAAAGGAAGTACTTCAGAATCTACAACCTTCCAATCACTTGGAGAAATTGTCAATCTGGTACTACAATGGTACAGAATTCCCAAGTTGGGAATTCGATAATTCGTTATCAAATCTGGTGTTGTTAAAGTTGTTTAACTGTAAATACTGCCTATGTTTGCCTCCCCTTGGACTTTTGTCATCACTGAAGACCCTTATGATTGAAGGGCTTGATGGAATAGTGAGCATTGGTGCTGAATTTTATGGGAGCAACTCTTCGTTTGCATCCTTGGAGAGGTTATACTTCTACAATATGAAGGAATGGGAAGAATGGGAGTGTGAAACTACTTCTTTTCCACGTCTTGAAGAGCTTTATGTGGTTGGATGTCCGAAACTGAAAGGTACGAAAGTAGTTGTTAGTGATGAGCTCAGAATTAGCGGAAACAGTATGGACACATCGCATACTGATGGAGGCACCGACTCTCTTACAATCTTTCGACTACATTTCTTTCCAAAGCTCCGTTCTCTTCAACTGATAGACTGCCAAAACCTAAGAAGCATTTCACAGGAGTACGCTCATAATCATCTCACGCATCTATGTATTGATGATTGCCCTCAATTTAAATCATTCCTGTTTCCCAAACCAATGCAAATCCTGTTTCCGTCCTTTATTGTGCTGCATATACTTACTTGTCCAAAAGTTGAGTTGTTCCCAGATGGAGGTTTGTCATTAAATATAAAACATATGTCTCTTTCATCTTTAAAACTTATCGCCTCCTTGAGAGAGAACTTGGATCCCAACACATGTCTTCAAAGCTTGACTATTGAAAAGTTGGAGGTGGAGTGTTTTCCCGATGAAGTTTTGCTGCCACGCTCTCTCACCTCTCTACAAGTCCGTTGGTGTCCAAATCTTAAAAAGATGCACTACAAGGGTCTCTGCCACCTCTCCTCTCTCGAACTTTATGATTGTCCCAGCCTTGAATGCTTACCAGCGGAGGGTCTCCCCAAATCCATCTCTTTTCTTGAAATCTATGGTTGTCCATTGCTGATTGAGCGTTGTCGGAATCCAGATGGCGAAGACTGGGGAAAGATTGCTCACATCCAAAAACTGGATGTTTGGTCAGAAGATGAGTCAGAAGTTCAAAATTAGGCGTGCAACTATTTGAATTTGTCTGGCACTTCAACAGGTTCGAATTCTCCACAATATCTTTGTACCTTTTCGATTACCCTTTTCTTAGTTGCAAACGGTAACCCTATAATTGCCATTTTTCAAACAAGAGCAGCACATGATATACTTGAACTCAACTACGTTTTTCATGAATCAATTACTTTTATTTTACTCTTATTTTCGTGCAAAATTATTTAAATTTTTCTGTTGAAATTAAATTCCAACCGAATGTTTTTCCTAATTTTAGAATACTACGAAAATCGTGAAGGTGGTTTGGCATTTGGCATCCATTCCGAACAGAGTATTCTGTGTTCTTATTTCATGTTACTACAGTTTCATGTTACTATTCTGTATCTAAGGAACTTGTTATTGGAATTTAAAAGTATTTTTAAACCACTTTTTTCTTTATTAAAAAGGTCTTCGATATTTCATCAAGATTTTTAGGCATTAAAATAAGTCTTATGGTGTTCAATGAAGACTGAGTTTGATAGGATTTTGGGAAAAGTTCCAAATCTCTGAGTGTATTCAATTCAAGCTGTAGCTAGTCCAACTCCATTGCAGCACATTTGTTTATTTTAACACTTTTTTTATCTAAATATGAAGCTAGCTGTGAATGCAATTAACATTGTGAAGCTTTAGAACTGCACTTTAATTGGAAAAATCTAAACATGCAGCTCTATAAAAAATTTGTATGCTAATGTATTTATGATGGATACACCCATTCTTTCTTGATTTTTAAGTTAATCATTTAAATGGAACAATGTGCTTATGCTTTTGTTTCTTTCTACCTTATTTCTTCCACAGCTCTTCCAAAGTTGGTGTGTAGCAGTGTACCATGATATTATACAGAGGAAATAAGTATGAAATTGGGTTGTGATGAGGAGTTCCTATACAACCCTTAATTCTTAGAATGGAGTTTTGAAATGCAAATACTTTAAACATTAATTCTTAGAACATTGTAGATTGGAAAGTGGATTTCTGAACCAAACTGTTTTGTTGAACCTCTTAGTGGGTCTATTTGATTCTAAACTTGTCTTTGAAGAAATAAAATAGAACCCACTTTTCTTATTTGTATGTTACTGTATTCTAAACTTGTTTCAAAACCTTGTAAGAGCACAAAATTTGCAGAATTAACAAGTTTATTTTTTACTTGATTCTCAAATGTGAAATAAATAACTATGAATACTTTTCGATCTTTTAAGAGTATGAAAAAAATTAAATGTCAATTTTCAATTTTAATGTTTTTGAAAACACATCTAAAGTTTATTTAATTGATTACTCAAATTAAATTACCTTATTTTTTATCAAAATTAAATTTATTAATGTGAAATTTATCAAAAAAAAAGGGAAATTATATAACTTTTGCATTGAAGTAAGAAAATGTGAAAAATAATGTGACATAATGAGATATAAAAAAAAATAATAAGATACTACATTAAAGATAACCTTAAGAGTCATTTTTATAGGTTGATTTAAGATAATACAAGAGATTATCTTAATAAGGTTTATTAAATGTATCATATTATCCTATTATATAATTATTCATGTGATACATATAATATTATTTTTTAAAATGTAAAAAAATTAAATAATAATGTGAGAATTTGAATGTTTAATGTTGAGGTTTTGAATTTTACACATTATCAATATAAAAAATTTATTATCACTTGGTAAAAGAATAACGTAAATATAATTTTTGAAAAATGATTACTAAAAATCATTACATATTATTTTTGTCATTAAATAATAATATAAAATATTTCAAATTCATAAAACTATTAATTAATGTTCATCAAACTGTTGGAATTATGTATCGATATTACCAATTTTAAAAAATTACAAATTTCTTGGTAAAAAAAATTAAACCTTTTATCACATAAATTAAACGAGTGTATTATTTTCCCACTATAATTGATTATTAGATTCTTCACACCTTGTTCGAGAAAAAACATTACTTTCATATTGAAGAAAAAATATAAAAGGTAATTTTTATTTTTTTTCGTAAAAAAAACCATAGATTACATTTTGGTAATGTTTTTATTTCGTAATTATTAAGATGTGGTATTTATTTGTTAAAAATCGTTTGAAATCATATGAGAAAAGAATGAAAGAAAAAACGAAATTAATTAATTTATAATTTACAAAAAATAATTAGTCCAAATTATCATATTTAAATTTTTTAAAAATTGATCATTTTTTATTTGTGTATATAAGTTAATTTTAATTTATGAAAATATTTATATACTTTTTTCTTATATATTTTTGTATGGAAAAAGTTAGTTTTCAACCAAATAATTTTAAATTTTCAATATTTTTTTTACCAAAATTACTTATCAAAGCTGTCTTTGAGCTAATTTATCCTTTTTTATTGTTGGGCTATCACTCTTTGTATTGAAGTTTGTCCAATTAAATCTGAGTTTGACCTAAAAAGTTGGTGATTGTGTTCTAAGTCTTTTGGTTCTTGTTTAATATTTGGTAATTTATTTTTTTGTCCATTGGTGTTAAAGCTAATTAGCTAGATTTTGAGTTTGAAAAAGAAAGATTTGGGGAGAGATTAGGGTTAGGGTTAGGGTTAGGAAGGTAGAGACTATAGAATAGGAGAAGATGTTGGGAAAAGATACCAAACATATGGTCCTAATGTTCATCATTGGTAGGCACATGTCATGAGAACAAAAGTCTTCCATCAACATGCATAATTTGATATAGGTCACTAGCTCATACATAGCTATAACCTATTTTGTAAATTAATGTCTAAACCTAATTTATTTATTTTTTTAACCTTTTTTTAAAATTAATGAGATATAAAAAATAATTATTTGGGATCCGAAGTAAGTGTAATACGAGAATAAGCATTGGATATGTTGTGTTAAATTAGTTCTTTGTTCGTTTTGTTTTATTAGTTTAGTGATAGGTGGAGTGAAATGATTATCTTGTTGCTGTTTTGTTTTCGGACCTTCCCAGGACTACAGGAAATTAATATTTATTGTAGAACATATGGTGGAGGCATATATAGTTGTACTGAAATCTTTGGCTGGAATGAAATCAGTATGTCCCTTGTAATTTAAACTTCTCATTTGCGTTCCTTGCTTTTATGATGATGTTTTCAACTTCAATTTAATTAATGCCTTGCCCTTGTATTTTTGTTGATCCCTGTTAGCAGCTGATAACTGAAGCTCAACTGTGTGCTGTTGAATTTCTGGAAACAGTTCTTTCTCTATCTACATGTCTTCAATGGCACCCTGGTGGTCATGAGCCCGTATGTGAACTCTTTATGCGCTTGTTAACTGTACAGAAAGATATTGGGTTAGCATGGTTACCTGGTTTGTCATCAACTATTGTATCATTATTCATAATCATTGTTCAATCAGAACTTGAACACGAACAAATTTCTATACAAGCGTCGTAGGGCGTTTCGTCATGCATGACCTTCTGAATGATTTGGCAAAATATGTATGTGCGGATTTCTGTTTCAGGTTGAAATATGATAAACGCCAATGTATACCGAAAACAACCCGTCATTTTTCATTTGAATTCTGTGACGTGAAAAGTTTTGATGGTTTTGAGAGTTTAACTGATGCTAAAAGACTTCGTTCATTTCTTTCTATCTCAAAATTTTGGGAACCTAAATGGCATTTCAAGATTTCGATACATGATTTGTTTTCCAAAATTAAGTTTATACGCGTGTTATCTTTCCGTGATTGTGTAGACCTTAGAGAGGTTCCAGATTCTGTAGGTGATCTTAAACATCTCCAATCGTTAGATCTTTCGTGGACTATGATACAAAAGCTACCTAACTCGATATGTTTGCTCTATAACTTACTACACTAGTACAAAAATAAGAAAAGAACGCTCCTTATTTAATGCGGTTCAGCGCTTAAACGCATTTGTAAAAAACGCGGTGGCATTTTTGAAATTATTTTGATTTACAAATGCGGTTATTTAAATAACCGCATTTGTAAATCAAGAGCTTCCATTTACAAATGCGGTTATTTAAATAACCGCATTTGTAAATCAAAACGCTTGATTTACAAATGCGGTTATTTGAATAACCGCATTTGTCAATCAAAAAGCTTGATTTACAAATGCGGTTTTTAAGTTTAGCCGCATTTGTAAATGGTTTTTACCCTAAAAATTTTAGGCGCTCAACAGTTTCGTTCATTCTTCGTTTGCGCTCATATCTGTTCTTCGTTTTCTCTGGTTGCGAAGTACTTCATTTTCGAAGGTACGTAACTGCATTGCCCCTTATTCTCTTGTTTCCATTGCTCCTAACAACTGCATTGAACTCCAATGGCTTTCGCTTTCCATATTGCTTTCGTTTTTAATGGGTTTCGCTCTGCATTTTGAAGGTGTACTCTTCCATTGTTTCCGCCGCTGTCGCATTTCGCTCTCGCCGCTCCGCCACTGCTTCCGCCTCCGCTACCGTGTTTCCTCTTCTCCCCTTCCACTCTTCACCAACAACGTGCCCCTAAAACCCCAGCTCATACAGAAGAATATACAAATGCGAGCTCATTCAGAATAATATACAAATGCGGTTATTTGAAATAACCGCATTCGTAAATCGCATTTACAAATGCGGCTCTATAGCCGCATTTGTATTTCTCTGATTTACAACTGCGTGCTGATCAAATGCGGCTCTATAACCGCATTTGTAAATGTAAAATAGCCGCATTTGATTAGCAATTCTGCGCTAGTGCTAATACTGAAGTTGAACTTTTGTTCAGTGTTGGAGTTTCCCTTAATGGGAGTGTAAGGTACAAAAGTGCTAATACCAAATTGCGTTGCCTGGAATTTGAAGGTACAAAAGTGAGAAAGATGCCAATGCATTTTGGAGAATTGAAGAATCTTCAAGTACTAAGTACGTTTTTCGTGGATAAAAATAGTGAGCTGAGTACTAAGCAACTGGGCGGATTGGGAGGACTCAATCTTCATGGAAGGCTATCAATCAATGACGTGCAGAATATTGGGAATCCTTTGGATGCATTAAAAGCAAATTTGAAAGATAAACGCCTTGTGGAGCTAAAATTAAAATGGAAGTCGGACCACATGCATGATGAATCAAGGAAAGAAAATGAAGTACTTCAGAATCTACAACCTTCCAATCACTTGGAGAATTTGTCTATAAGGAACTACAATGGTAGCGAATTCCCAAGTTGGGAATTCGATAATTCAAATCTGGTGTTTTTAAAGTTGGAGGACTGTAAGTATTGCCTATGTTTGCCTTCCCTTGGACTTTTGTCATCACTGAAGACCCTTGAGATTGAAGGGTTTGATGGAATAGTGAGCGTTGGTGCTGAATTTTATGGGAGCAACTCTTCGTTTGCATCCTTGGATTGCTTGGAATTCCAGAATATGAAGGAATGGGAAGAATGGGAGTGTAAAACTACTTCTTTTCCACGTCTTGAAGAGCTTTATGTGGGTGGATGTCCGAAACTGAAAGGTACGAAAGTAGTTGTTAGTGATGAGCTCAGAATTAGCGGAAACAGTATGGACACATCGCATACTGATGGCATCTTTCGACTACATTTCTTTCCAAAGCTCCGTTCTCTTAAACTGATAGACTGCCAAAACCTAAGAAGAGTTTCACAGGAGTACGCTCATAATCATCTCATGAATCTAAATATTGATGATTGCCATTTTCCAGAAAAGAGCAGCACATGTTATACTTCTTAAACTGATGATATTTATTAAAGGAGGATGCCTCAACTACGTTTTTCATCAATCAATTACTTTTATTTTACTCTTATTTTCGTGCAAAATTATTTCAATTCTTCTGTTGAAATTAAATTCCAACCAAATGTGTCGAACATTTTCCATGTGATGGTAGAGCTTCTGAAAGTAGCAATTAGAATATACATTAATGGCAGAGACATGTGCTTTTTGTATTCGCTTATAAACATCTTTATTTTTATTTGTTTTTAGTGAATGTGAAATTTTCAACTCAGACATGAAATTAAATATTTATGAAAACATGTTTTAATGGTTTTGATGTAGCTCAAATTTGTTGCTTTAAAATTGGCGATTCATACGTGAATATGTGATGCATTTAAGTGCCAATTTTTTTTTATATGTGGTGTTCGTTAATCCGAAACAATTCATTATTGGGTTTAGGATTTTTTTAAATTATTTTTTTAGGAAAATTCTCCTTACATCCAACCTTTTTAAACCTGCATCCAACACATTTTTTAATTTCCAAAAATACCCTTTATTTTTTAAAATGAAAATTAAAAATTAAAAATAATATATTTTGGAAAAACAAATTCGAAAGAGATTATTACGTTCTAACAAAAAATTTCAAAATAAAATTAAAAAAAGTATCATTTGGGAAAAATAATTCTAGAACACAAAAAAAATGTTCTATAGAAAGAAAAATTGAAAACATATTTCATATCTACATGTCTTCAATGGCACCCTGGTGGTGATGAGCCCGTATGTGAACTCTTTATGCGCTTGTTAACTGTACAGAAAGATATTGGGTTAGCATGGTTACCTGGTTTGTCATCAACTATTGTATCATTATTCATAATCATTGTTCAATCAGAACTTGAACACCAACAAATTTCTATACTGAAACTCCTTCTCTTGATCCTGAAGTGGAAATATGATAGTGGTATGTTTTCTATAGCTGTCTTGATTTTGAGGTTTAAGCATGCATGCAAGTCCAATGCACTTTCATTTTCCATCAAGTTCTAAGTCAATCTCTAAAGTGTTCATATTTCATATTTTCATGGAAAAGATGTTTATGAATTTTCCAGGATACTGCTCTTGCATACTCTTTCTTTGTCTAGTTGCAAATAATAGACTTTAAGAAATATGTATATGTTTTTTCAGGATGGAGAATCTTCTTCCAGAACTTCCCTTCTGAAGTTGACTTTACCGGGATTGAATCAAAGTGAAATAATGTATGATAGACCAGCATCTTGGGTTTCCCATTTAAGAGGGTTCTGTCTGTCAATTGTTGACCAACGAAAATCTTCATTACCTCTCTCACATTCTCAGGAAGTGTTTCTGAATGGTATAACCTTTTAGCTTTTGTAAAATGGAGTTATAATTGTGTTAAAGGATGCAAGAAATTAATGTTATTTCAATGTCTGCCTTGCAGAGATGCCCTTGTTACTCAGTGCCGTTCTCAATGTTTTATTGATACATCCATCAATGGGGGCTGCTTCTGTCGATTCTTTGTCTTCCATTGCCATTATGGATCCCAAACTAGGAGTTCCTTTGTTGCTAACAATTATGTTTTACAGTAATATATTCAGAAGAAATGATGTCAATTGCCATGATATGCTGGTAATTTCTCCCTTTTGTAATGACACTTACTGCATGTCTTACCTTGTTCTTTTGTCTCCCATCATATGCACATAATTTTTTAAACATATTTGTGGAACAATACTATACCAAGCAATAGTAATTTATGCATTTACGATTGTTTGATACCAGATCATGTTCAATTTATTTGTTAAATAGCATTCTGATTCGATATATTGATTTCTTTAGATTATTACACTGCATGGGATGTCATTGTAAAGCATGTGCAAGGTTACAAAGATGATCCTATTCTTGCTCGTAGGTAAGCATGTCTAAGATTCCTCTGCATAGCGTTATATGTTGTCGACATAGATTATGATAATGATGGTGGTGAATTATAAAGCTGAAATTGAACTCCCTTCACGGGTCCACCACAAATGGCCACCATTGTGGGTTTCTGCTCTGAACGAGAAGAACAAATGCTGGTTTACGAGTATATTCGTAATGGAACTTTGAAGGATGCTTTCAAATGTACTAATACTTATATATATATATATATATATATATATATATATATATATATATGCAGTTTGATACTTACAGTACATATCATATTAGTATGGAATACTTTACTACATTACATTCATCTTTTGGTAGGAAGTATAGGTTGTGGATGTAGGTAAGGGTGCAGGTGAGACCAAGGTGGTGAAGCGGTGTTTGGATGCCAAGGTGTATAATGTACTGCTGCGTCTGTGTAGCATTTTGTAGGCTGCTGTCATAACCGTGTAGGTCCTCTGTCATGAGGATGCAATTTGGTTTGTTGTACTATGCTTACAGTTTTTAAAGCAGGTTTTGCCACACAATGGTTGTCTCCCCTAAAAAGGGAGAGTAACTATGTGGTTGATGTATACGGGTTGGGATACCCCTGAAGTATCCCTCTTAATTTTATTTATTTATTGCTGATAAAAAAAAAAGTGACATTGACAACTTCAGAATTTTTCATTCTTGAGGATCATGAATTTTCTTAAACAAAATATTGCTTCACGTATTTATCTTCTTTCAGTTAATAATATTTGATTATGTGTAGTCTTTGGATTGAGGTGTTCTTTCTCCATAAATTAATATATAATTTCTTAGATATAAATTTTCATTCTGTTGTCTCATTAAAAGATATTTCCTGTATTATGGCAGCCTTTGCCTTCTGCTAAGGTGGGGTGCAATGAATGCAGAAGCATATTCCGAAGCATCAAAGAATGTGCTTGCAATTGTGTGGAATGTAGTTACCTCCAGTCAAGATAGACAGTGGGCAAAAGCATGAATTTCAGCCCTGGAGTCACTTTCCCAATATGAAGTATATCCAACGATGCAAATGTTGCTCTTCTGCATGAGTGGACTGTTATTTTATTGAATAAAAGAGTAATTTACACTTGTTCCTTTAATATTGTTTTGCTGTCACTTTCCAGGTATCCCAACTTGAAAATAGTATTCTAGATTTCAAGAAAATGATTTTGGAGTTGTTCTTTTCTGAAACAAACCCCAACGTTCTCAAGGCTATGGAGGATTTTCATGTGAAGATAATAACATATGAGCACATGTAACTACTGCATTCTACAATTTACTTATATAGGATGGTGTAATGTTAGTATGATTGCATTTCTTATTTTTTATATCCATTTGCCTTAGAAATCGCCGAAGACTAGTCAAGGGAAAAAGAGTTACAGGAAGCAAGATTGAAAAATTGATGAATGTATTTCCACAGGTTATATTCTCTTCAGGTATGGTGGTGGTATCAGCTTTCCATTGTGTTCTTTTCCCAAGAATTCTTGGAAGAAGAAATTCAGATCTGATGGTTGAAAAAATAAAATGAAATGCTTAAATCAAATCTTTTGTTACCAATAGCTCTTATCAGACTCGGTCTCGTTTAATATAATGATTTTCTTGTGTTATTTGCATATGCCTTGATGTTAAGCATCTATTTACAGGAAAGATAAAGGAAACTAGAGAATTACCTGGTGCCGCTTTAATATGTTTTTCTTTCACTCCTAAAGATGTGAATGAACATCAAGCATCCAAAGTAAGATATTGACAGTTAAACGTATTCTGATTAGATTTGAATGAACTTTTGATCTGATATTATAAGTATTCAGAGGTTAAGAGATGTACATACTGGGTATGAAATTGCTCTAGAGGAAGTAGCTGCTTCTCTTCAGCTCTCCAGAAATATCTTGCTTGCACTGATGGCACTGCAGTCATGGAACGGCTTTGTGCGACGTAGGATGAAGGCTTACACACTGTCATATGATGCTAAGGCACAATTGAGTGTCCTAGATAAAACTTCTAAAGCTGCTAGTGACATTTTGAAGGTCAAGATTGGTCTTTTGTCATCACAAACCATCCTTTTTACCCATTTATCAGTTATTTGTATTGAATGCACAAGTTTGTCATGTCTGATTCAGGTTTTGTTACATGCTTTTTGTGCAGAGTATGATGGCTATGGCAGATGAGGCTATACCTAGAGCTGCTGAAAATATTGCACTGGCTGTCGGTGCACTTTGTGTGGTGAGAAGGTTTTCTATGGTTATGCACTCATTTAAAATCTTTGAAGATTCTGCTTGATTATCATCTGTGCCCGCATGTTGGCATCTTAACATATACACTGTTTTCAAGATTATTGAACATGTAGTGAGTCAACTCTCTAATAATATGGTTAGTAATGTAGCTTGTGTAATTAGCATAATAACATTTGCTTGCAACTAACTTTGGCCTTTCTATTGCCAGGTTTTGCCTCCTTCTGTTCACACAGTTAAATCTGCTGCTTCAAAGTTTGTTTTGGAATGGTTGCTCCAACATGAACATGAACATGAACACCGCCAATGGTCTGCTGCAATTTCTCTAGGATTAATCTCTAGTTGCCTTCATGTAACAGATCATAAACAGAGATATCATAACATCACCGGACTTCTTGAGGTATTCTTGTTCTCTATTTTTAATTAAAATTAAGTGCCGATGAAAGTAAGTTTGAATATCAAAAAAGCTATAACATTTTTTATGAATTTCTCTTGACATTTTAGATTAATCACAAGTGTTTATGGAACTTTTCATAATTTTTCGCTTAGATTTTATGAATCAAAAGCTTTTTGGAGGTTCTATACATTTATGGGATTATATTAAGAGGTTGTAACACACTTAGGTTCCCAATTTCCATTGTAGTAGGATAGTTGAGAAGTAAGAATGCTACTACACACATGAAGGCTAAAGTCAGAGTTTTAAATGGATTATCCTGTCAATTTTATTATTTTTTTTCAATTTGGTTCACTCTTGAGAGAAACTTATTGATAAGATTTTCTGGCATTGCATTTCACTGATTGTATGAACTTGCAGGTTCTTTTTGATGGCAGAAGTTCCCTTGTAAAAGGAGCATGTGGTGTTGGATTGGGTTTTTCATGCCAAGATCTTCTTACCAGAGTTGAAACTTCTGTCACCTCTACTGTGATGAAAGAAACAGAGAAGATTCCAGAATCTGAATTGCTAGGAAGAATTATTACTTCCTTAGCTACAATGATTCAACAGAGAGCTCGATGTTCTTCTGATGTTTTAGACAGTCTATGTTCATGCTTTCCACTGGGTTCATATGACATAAGTGGTAAAGCATATGAACATATGAATTTTGGTCATATGAATTTTGGTCATATGAGTTGTTAATGCTATTGGAGCAGGTGCAGAAATTTTGGTCAATATGAATTTTCCAAAGTACACTAGGCAATCTGATTATCAGAAGGTAATTTACCTTTTTGATAAAAATTGATACCAGCAATCTCATCGTATTATTTATTTTTTTCTTGCTTCATATTTAAATATCTTACTATTTAAAAAACAGGAGTCTTCCTCTGTAATGGGCCCTCTCCTATCAAGTTCTGATTTTGAACCATACTTGACATCATTGGTGCAAGAGTTGTTTCTTGTGGCACAGAATTCTGATACTCAGCAGCTACAACAGTTTGCTTCCTGGGTGCTTGCCTTCCTTCGACATCATTTATGGTCCAGGGAACTTTTGGGGGTTGATAGTGATAGCAGTGTAGCTGAAACTAGTTCAAAATCTGTTTCCCTTAGTTTTTCTGAGGACAGTGTTGGTTTGAAGCTTAGTTTGTGGCTTATGGATTTCAAATACACTGAGGTAAATGTTTTATTTTGTATAAATTTTCATATATATTTATTCATTTGCTTGCTTGCATTGGACTACTTTCCTTCCCATCTGTAACTCTTTTTTTTCTGTTTATTCTCCTTTCTTTGTCCGATAGAAGGTGTGATCCTTTGCATTTAATGTCTAAGTTGATGCTTAATTTTTCTTTTTAGAATTATCTAAACAGATTTTCTTATCACGTTTGGGAGTTGAAAATCAAACTAACTACAAAAGTAGCTTAAAATCCATAAATCATTTTCTAACTTTTCTTGATGAGCTATCTGACTTTTCCAGATTGAGAACACTTGAAATAAATCTGCAGTCATGTCTGCTAAACCATCTGGCAGACCTTGTAAAAGTGTTTTCAAACTCCAGGCTTGAGAAACTATTTGGTGATGTGAGCAATCACTTATTGTCTTTTACTTCATATATAGAGTCGGGCACTTACCACAAAAGCTTGTTATGTATTTCATGCTGGAAAGGTCTCTATGAATGCCTGGACGAGGTTTCTGTGGATACATGTAGTCACATATCTCATATTGAGAGGTGCATGGAGGTTCTATTTACTTTATTACCGGCAGTTCAATCTTCTGTAAGTGTAGTGTCAGGGGATGTTAGTTCTGCAGAGGAATGGTCCAAGGCTGTAAGATGCTTAGGGAAGGCTCCAGAAAGTTGGCTATTGGATTTCTTGAAGGTATGGTGTCCATACATGATATATTGTACGATATCTCTTCATCCAACTTTCCCCTCAAGAAAAATATTTTGAGTTCTGTCACACAATAATAGTAGTAATCTTTTACAATATGTGATAATTTCTATTGTTTGTTGCCTGTATTATGTTACGAGATGTTTTGTTGTTTACCTTAAGCTAATTCTTGTTGTTGTTGATTCAAACTAATTGAGGTCTAGCTTATTATTAGGTACGAATTGTCACTTTTTTTTTTTTTTTTTTTTTTTTTATCAGCAATGAATGAATTAAATTAAGAGGGATACTTTAGGGGTATCCCAACCCGTTTACAAACCACAAACTGATATACCGCTGAGAAGCCATAAAAAGGCTATACCTGCAGCGATAGATACAAGAAAAACCCTGCAAAAAAGAATCATAGCAGCAGAATTGAGCTTACACACCCACTAAACCTAACCTCCTAACAATCATGAGAAGGGTGCTCTTAGCTTATGATCTAACCTTTAACAAGATCCTAAGGATACCTCACTAGCAGTAAAAACACAGCAAGTACCCCGAACAAATAAAAGCTCAACTGCAGCAGAAACAATTCTCAACTGCAGCAAACTCCACAAACTGATTTTTTCTTTTGCACTCCAGCCCACCTCACACATTTCTACCCCTGCATATTCTTCCAAGACCATCCCTTCCATCTATAAAAATGCATAGCCAACGTCCAAAACCAGCACCTGCATACTCCTACTATTGTCCTTCCATACTCCACCCTTCCATAACTTCCTCTGTTTTAGCCTTTTCCAACTTACCATTCCAAGAAAAACCTACAGACGTTTCTGTATGAGCACGCTGTGCAGCCTCCAAGCTCCAGCAAGCCTGTCCTGCACCACTAAACCAGATCCTGTATTCTCACACCTATACCAGTGATATATACTCCAGCTCACATGTGGGTGAGAAAAGATAGAGTGAAGGATAGTGCACTTCTCAAAGCAGTGCATACTCTCAAAGACTATTACAGCACCAGGACTATCTCGACTTCTCCCAAGATCCTTATCACTTTCCGACCTCCAACACCAACGCATCCCTTTCCAAGCCTTTCAGCTTGCATGAATTGTCGCCATAGGCACCCCACCCCATCCTCTGCTCCCGTCCTAAACCCTGAATAACATTCCACTCAAAACCTTCTTCTCCAGCAATCAAAAACGACTCATCTATTCCCCTGTATCTGCACAAAGACTTTCCTGGAAAAATTACTTGAAGCTCGTAATGCATATAAGTGGATTAAGAACCCAATCAACGAACGAATAGTTAAAGGAAGGCGTTTTATGCTTCAGCCATAGCCAAGACTTGAGTTGAGCCTTTTGAAAGACTTCCTCCATGTCTACTACCCCATGCTGGAAAACAACCATATTTCTTTGATCCCATATGCTCCTAACAACGTTTGCCCAAACGCCTTTCCATAGTAGATTTTGTTTGCTACTAACTTGGGATAAGAAAAAGCTTTGAAAATGCACCTTTAAATCATTATGCTGGACAAATAAGATGCCTATCCAATTAAAGCATAAAGACCATACCCGTTGAGCGTGTTTGCATTCCAAGAAGATGTGTTGACATGACTCCTCCTCCAACTGGCATAAAGGACACGACGTAGAGGTCATCAACACCCCTCTCCTGCTCAAACCCACTCTTGTAGGTATTCTTCCCACAAGAACCCTCCAAGCTGTCGTGACTACGCTTGGAAATGCCTTTACCTTCCACAAGAGTTTAAACACTTCAGATTGAGGATCTCTAATTTGCTTAGCTAGGCATTCATATGCAGATTTCACAGAGAACAACCGTGATTTCTCCTTCCCCCACGTGTGATTGTCCTTGATGTTCTTCTTCAGAATGACCCTGGATAAGATCACGCTAAGGTCTGCTTCCATTGGCGTCTCCCACTCGAATCGAGCACGCCTCCACTTCAAACTCCACCGCCACTCCGAGTTTATCCATTCACCAACCTCACCCACTGCTTGACCCTGATTTAGGGACAGGGAGTAAAGTCGTGGGAACATGGATTTCAAATCGGCACTTCCAACCCATACCTCCTCCCAGAATTTAATTTTATTACCACATCCTATTTCCCATCCTAGCTCTTCTTGAAACCAGCCTTTACCTCCTCCTTCCTTGCTTATCTTTAACAGATCTCTCCACCACCAAGACTGGACTTTGGTAGGTGTTTGGTTACCTTCTAACTCCAAGTTGTACTTTGAATCTAGCAGCTCCTTCCACCTTCCATTCTCATCAGACAGACTGCGCCATCTCCATTTAGCTAAAAGAGCATAATTGAGCATGCTTATATCCCGACAACCCAAACCTCCCTCCGCTTTAGATTTGCATACGTCCTTCCAGCTAACCCAGAAGATTGGCTTATTGACTTTCCCCCATCCCCACAGAAATCTCCTTTGTATACTCATAATCCTCTTACAAACCGCCATCGGTGCTTTGAAAAGGGATAAGTAATACAAAGGTACACCTGTTAAAACAGAGTTAATAAGACAAATTCTTCCAGCCATTGAAAGGAATCTTCCTTTCCATACGCTAAGTCTTCCTTTTAACTTATTAATGACCGGTTCCCAGAACTGCTTCGTCCTTGGATTTCCTCCCACTTCCAGGCCAAGATATTTGAATGGAATCCCCATCTGCGAGCAATTTAAAGTCTTAGTGTAGCATGATACTGCACTACTTTGCACGTTTATACCTGCTAGCCTGGACTTATGGAAGTTAATCTTTAAGCCTGAGGCTAACTCAAAACCCCTCAAAATGGCTTTCAAAGTTAACACGTTGCTGTAGGAGTCTTCACACAGAAATAAGGTGTCATCCGCAAATTGGAGAATACATATCTCTAACTCCTTGCTTCCAATCTTGAGACCCGATAGCATGTTGACCTTCAAGGCCTGTCTGACAATTCCAGCAAGACCTTCTGCTGCCACCAAGAAAAGGAAGGGAGCTAACGGATCACCCTGTCTCAACCCTCTTGATGGCTTGAACTCCTCCGTAGGGCTCCCATTGACCAACACAGAAATTGAAGCGGACTCCATACAACCTCGAATCCAAGTGATCCATAAGTTATGAAACCCCATCCTGTGCATCATATCATATAGAAATTCCCATCTAACCGAGTCGTATGCCTTCTCGAAGTCCACCTTTAAGCAGAGCCCACTTCTCCCCTTTTTTCTTAGATCCTCCACCACTTCATTAGCCATAAGCACGCTGTCTAGAATCCCTCTATTCTTTAGGAAGGCTGATTGACTTTCATCTACGATTGCAGGCAACACCTTCTTCAACCTGCTAGCCAAGACCTTAGATATGATTTTGTATAGGGCTCCTACTAATGAGATGGGTCTATACTGCTCAAGCTTAGATGGGTCCCTGACCTTGGGGATTAGACATATGAACGAAGCGTTACAACCCTTCGGAATGATTCCAGTCCTGTGAAACAAAGCCATTGCTGCAAAAATGTCATGTTTTATAAATTCCCAGCTTTTCCTGATAAAACTGAAGTTAAAGCCATCTGGACCGGGACTCTTCGAACCTTCACACTGCCATACTGCGACCCTTATCTCTTCCTCCGTGAACACTGCTAAAAGTCTCTCGTTATCCGTTGGGTTAAGAGATTTAAACTCGACTTCATCCAACCTCACACCAAGATCTTTCGTGGCACTAAATCTAGCTTCAAACAACTTTTTTGCCTCCATGCGAACGGTACTAGGTTCCTCACACCATTGGTCCCCAACCTGGACGCCCTTCACTTCATTCCTGAGCCTTCTCCACCTCAAAGATGAGTGAAAGAACCTAGTGCAGGAGTCCCCATTTTTAAACCAATTTGCTCTAGCCTTTTGACAAAAGAGGCTTTCAATTTTCTTTTCAGTTTCAACCAGACGGCTTGTCAATTCCATTTTTTCCAGCCTCTCACCTTCCCCTAAGCCCCCATTGCAGTCTTGGCAATCTAAAGCCTCCAGATCCTGAAGAATCCTCCTCTTAGCAGTATCAAGGTTACCAAACACATCTCTGTTCCATACTTTCAGATCTGTTTTGAGCATTTTCAGTTTTTCTTTAAAAACCGTTATCCCATTCCCCTGTATCGAGTATAATTGCCATTTATCCTTCACCATCCTGTTAAAGCCCCTTTCCAAAAGCCAAGCGTCAATGAATCTGAAGGGCTTAGGTCCCCAGTCCTTCTCTACAAACTTAACCACCAGTGCACAGTGGTCGGATACCTCCCTCCCTAAAACATACTGTTTACTCATGGGCAACATTTTAAGCCACTCTTCAGAAACCAGCACTCTATCAATTCTGCTCTTAGCCGTTCCATCCGGTTTGAACCACGTAAAACTCTTGCCTACTCGAGGTAAGTCTAGCAGAAAATTGGCATCAATGAAACTATTAAAGCCCGTTATCTCACTTGACTGTGTACCCCATCCTCTAATGCCTGACCTTTCGTTTCTACTTCTCACAGCATTGAAGTCTCCACACAAGCACCATGCTAGAACTTGAGAGGCCAGCTTAGCAGAAGACAGATCCTCCCATAATTTCTTCTTACCACTTAATGCGCAAGGAGAATACACATTAACCACCACACACCTAGAAGAGGATTTAATATGTTGACCGCACACTATAATAAAACCTTTTCCTACCATGTGATATTCACAGCTAAAGGCTTCTTTATGCCATAGCGACAGTAAACTTCCATTCCCGTCATCCCCTTTATTATGTATCCATCCAACATTGTTATCTCCCCAAAGAGAGAAGCATCTACCGTCCGAAATCTCCTTAGTTTTTGTTTCCTGCACACATACAAATTCTGCTCCCTCGCTTCCAATAATATGCCTCAAATACCTGGCTTTGGTACCTCCCCCCAGACCTCTTATATTTAAATTGACAATTATCATTTAAACACATCCCTCTTACCCTCCGCTGTACTCTCCATGAACTGCAGATCTCTTGCTTCCAAAGAGGAGTATTCATTAATAACCTGTTGTTCGTCCCCTTGGCATGTGATCCCCACTCTTCTACTTATCTCCCATAGTTTGACCGAGGCCACAGGCAAATCAGAATCACCCAAACAAGTGTTGCAATTATCAATATCACCATCAGAAAGAGAGACTGAGGTCAAACCGTGACGGGAATGAGAAGAGTTGTTCACCTGTTTATATCTTGAGCTGATTCTCACTGAGCGCCTCGGGTGGGACTTTGAATCTCCTAATTCCAAAAGGCCTTTCGTCTTACGTCGTCGTTGATAAGTTTTTGTCGACCTTCCCATCGACGTACACTCCTCTCCTGCACCTGGCAAGTGAACTATTCCTTTGCGGACGACCTCTCGACCAGCAGCGTCTTCCTTATCTCCGGCGTATAGGTTGTTGACGAGCTCTCCTTCCTGCTGCACGCTCAACATCTTCGAACCATTCTCCGCAATGATATCGTCATCGCCGTTACCAATGGCGAGCACCATACCCGTTGGAATCTGCTCCCTCTGTGCTGATTGCGCCTCCAAACCATTTAACATACCACCGTCTTCATCGTAACTTCTCTCCCGTTCTGGCCCGGGTTCCACATGGGTTGACCCTGACCCGCAAACGCCTATTCCTTGTACCTCCTGAACCTCACCTTTTTGGGCCTCCTTCATACTGTCTTGGCCCAAGTCCTTTTTGTCTTTCTCCTGGCTGCACCTAATTTCTAAGTCCACCACCATTCTTGCCAGCTCAGCATTTGTACAAGTTTTCAAATATGATGTCTCGCAGACTTGGGCAGAGTCCAGGGCTAGACTAGGTTCTGCAGAAGTCTTTTGTCTCAGAGTTCCCGTATACGTTAACCAAAAATCACCTTTTCTCTGACACGTACTGCTGCTGGACGGAAATTCCGCAAAGAGGGCTCTTGGTTTCTGTGCCTCTCCTCCGTCGTCCTCCCCTCCTCCGATCTCCTTTCCCTTTGACCGTTGTTCCTCCCCAGCTCTACGGTTACACTCTTCCTCACCACTTCTGACGGAGAAAGTAGATTCATCTACATAGGTGTCCGTTGAAGAGATGATTTCCGATGAATCATATTTGCAAAGGTACCCTTTGCATTGACCTACCTTTGTCAGTGGGACTTCCTCTTCTAGATAAATACTTGCGACATGGTCGTTGATCCTTACCTTCTTCGCCACCCTCACGTATCTATTACATGCAATACGGACTTTCAAACGAGCGAACTCTAAGTTTTCCCATGACAGCGTAGCATCGTCGATAGAAATCAGATTGGCCATCTCTCCAAGCACACGTACAAAGCACTCTTTGCTCCATAGGGATATCGGTAGTCCGAAGCACCTTACCCAAACGACTTTGTGGGTCGCTACACTTTCTGTTGACCAAGGCTTGATGCTGATAAAGATGCTATCAAACCATTCTTTGTTCAGCTTTACCAACTCCTTCATGCTTTCGCCTTCTCTAGGTGTTAAGAGAGCAAGGTTGTCACCCAACGAT
The DNA here is from genome assembly GCF_000499845.2 of Phaseolus vulgaris. Lineage (NCBI taxonomy): Eukaryota > Viridiplantae > Streptophyta > Magnoliopsida > Fabales > Fabaceae > Phaseolus > Phaseolus vulgaris. Next base: position 894,010 of record NC_023756.2, on the reverse strand, counting down.
CTCACCTTCACCATATTCATACCCCCTCTTACAAATTCTTCACCCAGTTGTTCAAAGTCCAGTTCGGCACAGAAATGACCAACTACGCTATTCTCCATCCATGGCAAGGATTGTTTTTGAATTTTGAGACCTGGTCCCTTCCATTCTCGTTGTGCTTGTCCCCTTACAACATCAGCGAACGATTTTTTCCCCCTCTTTTCCACCCAGACCTCCTTCCTCTTATTGGATACACTTTCTTCATTACCTTCTGGCTTCTTCCTCCCATTCAAGGGCCTAGTTTCCTTTTCCCCCACCCTGTTATTCTCCTCTTGGTGACGCCGGTACTTTGGGATGTTGACGAAGAGTTTCCTATTCCCTATGTAGATCTGATCAAGCTCCTTTTCCAACTTCACCACATTCTTCACATCAAATAACCTCACAAACCCGAATCTTCTGCCCCACTTGTTAAGTCTATGAGAAATGTAAACTTCTTTCACCCTTGCCCATCTTTGAAAAATCTTGAACATATCCTTTTCTCCATAGCCATTAGGGAAGTTTGAGAAGAAGAATGTAGTAAAAGATGACACCATTGATCACCTAAACTCCTTAAGGATGCTGAACTAAAGCAGTTGACAACCTTATCACAGTATCTCCTTTAAAACGAGGGTCTTGTCACTGTGCCCTAGGAGGTAGGAGGAAAAAGAATGTCTGGTGTGGACATGTGTGAGGTTTTACGAATTGTCACTTTAAACCTGTGATCTGTGCTGACAGTTGCAATCCACAGGTTTCACATGAGGAGTTTGTTCATAGTGCTGGAAAATCTATTGAAATCCAGAAAAAGGTTTGTGCTAAGATTAAGCTTGTGAAGACTGGTTCCCTTTCAGTGACTGAACTTGGAAAGATGAAATCCTACATTTTGAACTCCCAATCACAAGGTTAGTTTTCTGCTTTGGTACTCAATGTTTCTTTATTTTTTGGCAAAGGAAAGCTCATATCAGTTTGGGCTGAAATAAATTGATGGTTCACATGTCAAATGTCAATACTATTGGTCTAATTTTTGCAGGACTCTGGGATATACTCTTTGAAGTTGTGGCAGCTTTGTACCGTGCGGAGGGAAGTATTAAAAAACAGTGGCTTATTGATGCTGTTGAAATTAGCTGCGTATCCAGTTTTCCTTCCACGGTACTTATTATCACAACTTATTTGTAGTAACTTTCAGGCATATCATGGAAAAATTCAAAAACTAAATTCAACAAGAATTGGTGTGCTATTATAAGGGTTGCATATTCTTTATTTGAAAAGATTAATGCATTAATTTTCAGACATTCTGAAATCATAGCTGTGTTGTACTCCTTGATAACCAAGTTGAATTTGTTTTGGAGCTTACTTTGTGCAGGCACTGCAGTTTCTTGGTCTGTTATCTGCTTCATGCTGCAAGTATATGCCCTTTATGATCGTGGACCAACAAATGGTAGTGAATGATCTACCAACAGTCACCCTTGTGTCTCTTCTAGCAGACCAAAACTGGAATGTTGTTGCTGAGACTGTCACGTCGCACCTCTTTTCATCGACAGAACGCATATACAACTGGGCTGCGCAAATAGCAGACGGTTCCTATATTCCTGGTTCAAAGTGTATTGTTTCACAACTACTGTGTTGTTCTTCACATACTTGCTTGGTCTGGAGTGTTGTTGAGACTGTTCTCTAAGGCATGAAGTTATAAATAGAACCATAACATATTTTTTTTATACTCTAACAAATCACCCGCAAGAAATCTCCTTAGTTAGTTACCTTGACCTTAGTAAGTTTTAATATTAAAGAAACTAGCATTTCTAATAAATTTCTCGACATTTTAGATGAAATGTAAGTGTTACTAAAACTTTTCATTGATTCACCCTTTTCCCCTTGATTTTTATGAATCAAAAGTTTTTTTTGGAGGTTGCAACACACTTAGTTCCAATTTGGTTCACTCTTGAGAGGAACTTGTTGATAAAATTTTCTTGCATTTTATGTCACTGGTTGTGTGAACTTCGAGGTTCTTTTGTATGGCAGAACTTCCCTTGTAAAAGGAGCATGTGGTGTTGGATTGGGTTTTTCTTGCCAAGATCTGTTATAGACAGAGAACTGTTATAGACAGTTTATGTTCATGCTAAAAAAAAGAAATAATAAAATGTCCAATTCACTAGTTGGAAAAAAAAAGAGCAAACTTTCCAGAGAAAAGAGTCTGAAGTTAACATTACAACTAAACTTTTTTTTTAGAATAGTTGGTAACAATATAGTGATAGATTATGAAAAGAAACGTAGATGATAGAATAGTTTAAGATTTATTAATGAGTAAAAAAAAACTTAAGAAAATGAAACAATATGAAAACAATGTCATCTTACAGGTATTAAGGATTTTTTTATATATTAATACATATGTAAACATTTAATAAATTCTTAAAATTTATGAAATTAAAAATTATAGTAATTGAACTGAAGATGGAGTTAAAATAATAATAAAATGTCCAATTCACGTGCTAATTTTTAACGTGCTAAAATTTTATATTGAAGAACTTTAAAAAACAAGCCTTTCATCATGGTAACGCATGTATCTCAGAACACAAATTTTCACAGTCGCGGGTTTCAACAAGAGTGACAAGGGTTCCTTGGCATCTTCATCATCATTCCTCTTACGAGCATTTCTTACCCTAATTCTCCTTCGAACACTCCTGAGCAACTTGTTCAGCTTCACATCATTAGTTCCCATGGCCTTCTGAGCAAACTTCCTCATCTTCTTAAATGTGCAGCCATGGAGGCGCTTGTGGAGGTTAATGGTCCAACATTGTTCTTTCTTTCTGAACATGATTCGTCGACCTTCAATTTATCTTCCCACACTGTTTCAATCATTCTCCAACTCAACTTTCACCGATAAAACCCTTCTTTTTTCTTCTTCTACTCTCATCACTCTTCATGATTCTCACTCCAAACGCACTTTGAGTCCCTTTTACAATCTTCTGCCTCCCACCCAGAATCCCAACAACGTCGTAAACCTCATCTCCTCCATCCTCAAACACAAAAGCTCCCACCTTTCCCTTCTCCAAAGTAATGAAATCAAAGGGATTCTCCCCCAGTTGGGTCCCCATGAAATTTCAAGGGTCTTGCTCAGATGCCAGTCTGATCACTCTTCAGCCCTCACTTTCTTCAATTGGGTTAAAAATGATTTGAATATCACGCCAACTGTGCAAAACTACTGTGTAATTCTTCATGTACTTGCTTGGTCTAGAGTGTTCTCTCAGGCCATGGAGTTATTGGCTGAATTGATACAAATGGTTGAAGCTGAGGGTGTTTGTGCTTCTTCAAATGAGGGCATTTATGAGAATCTTGTGCGCTGTACTGAGGACTGTAATTGGAACCCTGTGATATTTGATATGCTCGTCAAGGCTTATGTGAAGGTGGGAATGGTTGAGAAGGCTTTGGAAACTTTTAGGAGGAACATTGAGACTCGTCTTATCCCCAATGTGATTGCTTGCAATTGTTTGCTGAGTGGGTTGTCTAGGTTTAATTACATTACTCAATGTTGGGAAGTGTATGAAGAGATGGGAAGACTTGGAGTACATAGGAATGCTTATACTTTCAATATTATGACCCATGTTTTATGCGAAGATAGAGATACAGACAAGGTGACAGGGTTCTTGGAGAAGATGGAGGAAGAAGGATTTGAACCTGATTTGGTAACATATAACACACTTGTTAACAGTTATTGTAAGAAGAGAAGATTGGAGGATGCTTTTTATCTATACAAGATCATGTATGTCAGAGGTGTGATGCCTAGTTTGATCACATACACAACCTTGATGAATGGTCTTTGCGAAGAAGGGAAGGTCAAGGAGGCTCATCAGCTTTTTCATCAGATGGTTCACAGAGGTATAGATCCAGATATTGTGTCTTATAATACTCTTGTGTGTGGCTATTGCAGACATGGTGAGATGCAAATGTGTAGATCAATATTGTATGAAATGATAGGAAATAGGATTTGTCCTGACAGCATCACTTGTCGGGTTATAGTTGATGGATATGCCAGGGATGGAAAACTTCTTTCAGCCTTGAATACTGTTGAGGAGCTTAAGAGATTTAGAATTAAGATTCCTGAAGAAGTATATGATTATCTTGTAGTTGCACTGTGTAAGGAAGGTAAGCCATTTGCTGCTAGAAGTTTTCTGCATAGGATATCTGAGGATGGTTATACACCTAAAATGAACACATACAATAAACTGGTTGAGTCTCTATGTGAATTCAATAATGAGGAAGAAGCATTAATTTTGAAATCTGATATGGAAAATAAGAGCATGAAAGTGAATGCTGCTGCCTATAGAGCTGTTATAATCTGTTTGTGTAGAGTAAAGAGGACTGTGGAAGCTGAAGTTTTGTTGGAGGAAATTATTGGTTCAGATATGTTACCTGATGTAGAAATAAGCAGGGCATTAATAAAAGGGTATTGTGAGGAAAATAAGGTTGATAAAGCTGTGTCCTTGTTGAAACTCTTTGCCAAGGAGTTTCAAGTTTATGATACTGAAAGCTACAATGCAGTTGTTAAAGTGTTTTGTGATGTTGGGAATGTGACAGAGTTGATGGAGGTTGAGGATAAGCTGCTGAAAGTGGGGTATGTTCCTAACAAGTTAACATGCAGGCATGTGATCCATGGATTGCAGAAAGCTATGGAGCTAGATGATGAGATTTTGAACCATAGTTTGTCTTAGGACAATTTTGAAACATAATTTGAGTTCTTTCCATCTATGTAAATTATCATGTTTGAGCTTCATTTTTGTAAGTCTGTTCATATTAATTTTATTCACTTATATTATAAAAATGGTTCTTTATCACATAAGAGTTTGAAACCATAGCAAATGGAAATTTCAATTTACAATTCTTGTATATGCAAGGGATTACCTCTAGCTTTGAAAACAATTAGATGTCTTTTACACAAAAAAGACATTCATTTCCATTAAAAGAAGTTTTATGGAGTTCAATCAAGACTGAGTTTTCAGAAAAAATAGTAACAGAAATAGCTTGAATATTGTTCAGAATATGAGTGTTAAGCTGCCAAACCCTCATGAAGTTCTTTGGTGACAACCAAACTGCTATGCATAATGAACCTAAACTGAGACAATTTCAGTAATATTTTTAAAACAGGGTCTAATGTGTAAGGCCATGCATCCATCCAATTTAGTGTTCACCCACACAACCTTGTAATGGTCCAATTTTAGTTTCCTTAATATTCTGATCTTGAGACTCAAATTCATATTTTCAACTTTTTCCTGCTGAGACTGATCTCATAGTTTTCTGTTTGTATTCAAGAGTACTAAGATTCAATATCTTGAAAAAAGAGAAGCAAATAAATGTAACACTACTGCCCATTAGAAAAACAACTTTATACTCAATTGGTTCAGTAGTGTGAGTTATTGAAAACCTTCTGCTACTTGTGTTCAATTCCTACCATTAGAAAGAAAATCACATTTAGCCCTCAGTAAGATAAAACACAACTTGAGATATTTTATAAATTATTTGATTCATACACTGCTAGTTAGTTCATTTAATGCATGAGTTCAACTAAATAATATAAATACCTGGGATTAGAAATATCTTAATTTTAATTACTAATTTAAAGCATCTTTTATACGATACTTTGGCAATATGATTGTAGTGTTTCTCATATAATTAACAAATATTTCAACATTGAAATTCAGCCTTTTCTTTTATAGATATAAAGTGAGTTTGGTTCTGGTGACATGCCTTCTGCTTTTGGACTTACTCAGTTGTGAAATAGTGATCGATGGTTGTGACTTGAATATTCAAAAAGTGGATGTGGACACTAAAAATTGTGAAGTGCATGAAGTTCTAGCATGTGGCGTTTGTTCTCTAAAGATTACTCTGTAGTTGGAAGGTATGGTTCCATCCATCACCATCCTGTAGCTTGGTATTCCATGATAGAAATGCTGAGGTACAACTGGGCCAGGAATATGGTCCTAAGCCCAAGTTTTGGAGAGTGTATGAGAGGAAGAATAAGAGAGGGGTCAAGAGGAATGACGTGGCCCTGAATCAGGCTTGATATGTATGGAGGATATAAGGGGTATAAGCATTAGTAATATATATATAGGTGGTTAGAGGAGAGAGAGAGTATCGAGGATTCTGTTAGAAGTGGATTCACTGTAAACGTGAATTGTAGAGGCCCTGTGGCTCTGGATTGGTAGCTTGCTACCAATTACTGTTATTCTTGCTGATTGTCTCTGTTTTTTGATCTGCATTCCATAAATTGGTCCGACCTGCCGGATAAAGACCCAGCCCGGAGAAGACCGTCGATGCCAAGGAAGCCACCTGCGCCTAAGATGGGTGATCGGATTGACGCTTTGGAGACACAAGTGGGACATGTTACCTCCACGCTCGACGCATTGGTTCGACAGATGCAGCTCCAGTCCGAACAGATGCAGCAGCAGAGTCTAGTTCTCGCGAAACTAAGCAAACTGAAGGAGGGAAATAGAGAAGGAGAGGCATCGAGTGGAAACTCTGGTGGTGATTCGCCTTCAAGTGAGTCTCGACTCGCTGCGAAGAAGGTGAAGCTTCCACTGTTCGATGGCGAAGATCCAGTGGCTTGGATAACTCGTGCGGAAATATATTTCGATGTCCAGAACACACCGGAGGATATGCGGGTGAAGCTTTCACGTTTGAGCATGGAAGGTCCCACGATCCATTGGTTCAATTTACTGATGGAGACGGAAGATCAGCTATCATGGGAAAAACTCAAAAGGGCATTGATCGCACGTTACGGTGGCCGGAGATTGGAAAACCCGTTTGAAGACAAGATGAAAGGAAATCACTGAGAACATTGGGTACATTAAGAATGGCTTCTTCTGAATTCTGTTTCTATGGAACTTGTATTGAATATAAACTAGTTTTATTTTCCTTTTCCTTTTACAGCTATGCTTTTGGTTTACTTTTAGATAAGACATTAAACAAATAGTGATCACTCTTCATTCTGAGATATCCTGCCATTGGAAAAACATGGAAGTTATTATTATGTTGGCATGAGTGGTGTAGGAGGAATTCACGTCTAAATATTCACTTCATTATACCTATGTGGTCTATGCTTTTACCTGCCTTTAAAAAGATTAACATTTTCTGAACTCATAACAAATGAAGAAATTGAGGATTTTAATTCTAGCTAAGAAAGTCTTTTGAAGAGCTTATTGGAAGTGTATTTGAGCTTATGACTCGTATAATCTCTATTATTTCAATAAGCTTCTTAGATAACCTTTTTCCAAAAAACTCCTTTTAGCTTATTCCTTTAAGTTTAATGATCAAATTTAGAGAACAAACTCTAATTGATAATAACTTAAAGTTGTTTTCATGAACACATACTTAAGCTACCTTTTCCACACTCGTGTATTTGTTTCTGTGTAATGGAAAAGGACTATGTGGATTATGTTAAATTATAGAGAAATTGAATTATAGATAATCAACCAAGCTGTGAAACCCCTACATATGCAGCATTGAATTTATTATGCAGACACTGTTTAGGACACTGAAAATTGTGAAGTGCAGAAGTTATTGGTAAAACTTCTGAAAATACCCTAAAATTACGAAATTAATTACTAAAAACAAAACCTTGTTTGCATATATAGTATTTTAATCACACTATTACACATTGAAAACACCACAACATTATTCAAATAATGTTAAAAGATCACTACTCATCCATCTTCCTAAAATAGCTAACTACTCATTTCATCATTATACCATCCCTGCACTTAATCCATTTCAAATCACAAACTTCCATTCACTCCATTTCCAACTCCTACCATGACAGCAGAACTTGTTGGTGGTGCTCTTCAATTGAAGATGCACTACAAGGGTCTGTGTCACCTCTCCACTCTCACACTCTTTTATTTCCCTTTGTCTGCAACTTCAACACCTCCTAATTCTGCACAATATCTCTCTACCTTTTCTATTACAATCTTCTTTGTTTCAAACACTAATCCTATAATTTTCAATTACTATTTTTCCACACTTTCTTTTACACCATCCCCTTTTATATCTGGAGGTAGTACAACACACTCATAAGTCTCCACTTAATATACTACTTTTACAAATAGAAAGAAAGAAAATAGAACAAAACTATTAAACTAAAATTTATATATCTTCCTATTCATTCATAAGTCTCATATTTATAGATTTTTTTAGCTTGAGCACTAGATTGAGCTAGGACATTTTTGCTCCTTCCTTCAGTGTCCTTCCTTCACTAGATTGCTACACTAACCTTATGAAAATCTGTACTCATTTATTGGAACTTTACAACATGATGGTAAAGAATATCCTCTTTCCTTGCAGCAGATCCTGTTAAGAGATTCTAAGTTGAAAAACACTGATGTTCAGAAATTCTTTCGAGTTTTAAGGACATTGTTGAAACTACAAGAAAGCATGTTATTCAAAAGGACTTAAAGTTGATGATGCTTAAAGAGATAATTGTTTTCTGTCTTCAATGTAATATAAATGCAGGGTCTGAGGCTATAAAATTCTGTAATTAGAAGGAATTAAAGGAAAAAAACCTAAAAAAGAGGGTGGTCAAGAGTCATACTTCTATTAGTCTTGTTTGCATAGTATTTTAAGCACACTATTATACATAGAACAACAAACACCACAACATTATTCAAATAATTGCAAAATTACAGTTAGCTTATGAAATAAATGTAGAACCAACAAAGTACATCAATTCATGATGACTCATAAAGATAACAACGTCACTGTATTCTTCTAAAATCACATCAAAATATCATCCAAATTTAATACGTAACTACAATAATACCAAATCAATGTTAAGTCCCACTCTAAAGTTATTCAATGAAAAAATATTAAAATATCTTTTCTGACTAATTTTAAATAAAAGTAAAACTAATTTGAGACCTTTCATAAATAATAAAAGTATAAATAAAGAGATAAAAATTACTATTGAACCAAATTAAAAAAATGATAAATAAAGAGACAAAGAAAGACAGATAAACCAAATTAAGTGAATAACGAAAGATACGAATTACTACATCAACTAAATTTGCATGAATATAATATAATTGTTACATAAAAGATATTATTTCGAGTCAGATATTATCCAACCAATTAAAATTTCGAGTCAGATATCATTTAATATTTCACCTAATGATGAGACATACATTCATGGATTACAGTTGTCAACAATTATTGCATTGTTCGTTCCTCTTCCCGCCCTACTTTCATTCATCACAACCGTTGAATGAATATCCAACAGCTCACATTTTATATTGGTTGAGTTCCCATTAAACAAAAACATGTTCACTATACCATTCATTCCTGCATTCAATCCATTTCACTTCATTTCCAACTCCTTCCTACCATGGCAGCTGAACTTGTTGGTGGTGCTCTTCTTTCCGCCTTTCTTCAGGTTGCATTCGACAGGCTCGCTTCTCCTCAACTTCTAGACTTCTTTAGTAGAAGAAAACTTGATGAGAAGCTCCTCCGCAAATTGAAAATCATGCTGCGCTTCATCAATGCCCTCGCTGATGATGCTGAACTAAAGCAGTTCACAGATCCACACGTCAAAGAATGGCTTTTCGATGTCAAAGAGGCTGTCTTTGATGCAGAGGATCTGTTGGGTGAAATTGACTATGAACTCACCAGATGCCAAGTCCAAGCTCAATCCCAACCTCAAACCTTTACTTCCAAGGTATCAAATTTCTTCGACTCTACTTTCACTTTATTTAACAAGAAAATTGAATCAGAGATGAAAGAAGTCCTGGAGAACCTTGAATATCTTGCAAACCAAAAGGGTACTCTTGGTTTGAAGGAGGGTACTTATAATGCTGAAGGATCAGGTAATACTAAACTGCCACAGAAATTGCCATCATCTTCTTTGGTGGCTGAAAGTGTTATTTATGGCAGAGATGCTGACAAAGATATAATCATTAATTGGCTCACATCTGAAACTAACAATCCTAACCAGCCATCAATACTTTCCATTGTGGGCATGGGTGGGTTGGGTAAGACCACCCTGGCCCAGCATGTGTTCAGTGATCCTAAGATCGAAGATGCAAAATTTGATATCAAAGCCTGGGTTTGTGTTTCTGATCATTTTCATGTTTTGACCGTGACAAGAACAATTCTTGAGGCAATCACAAATCAAAAAGATGACAGTGGGAACCTAGAAATGGTTCACAAAAAACTGAAAGAAAAATTGTTAGGAAAGAGATTTCTTCTTGTTTTGGATGATGTTTGGAACGAAAGACCAGCAGAATGGGAAGCTGTGCGAACTCCTCTTAGCTACGGGGCTCCAGGAAGTAGAATTCTTGTCACAACTCGCAGTGAGAAAGTTGCTTCTAGCATGAGGTCTGAAGTGCATCTTCTAAAGCAATTAGGAGAGGATGAATGCTGGAAACTTTTTGAAAATCATGCATTAAAAGATGGTGATCTTGAATTGAATGATGAGTTAATGAAGGTTGGTAGAAGAATAGTTGAGAAGTGCAAGGGATTACCTCTAGCTCTGAAAACAATTGGATGTCTTTTGAGCACAAAGTCATCCATTTCAGATTGGAAGAACATATTGGAAAGTGACATATGGGAGTTACCAAAAGAACACAGTGAAATTATTCCTGCGTTATTTTTGAGCTATCGCCATCTTCCTTCTCATCTTAAAAGGTGCTTTGCTTATTGTGCCTTATTCCCCAAAGATTATGAGTTTGGTAAGGAGGAGTTAATTTTTTTGTGGATGGCCCAAAATTTTCTACTGAGTCCACAACATATTAGAGATCCAGAAGAAATTGGTGAAGAGTACTTCAATGATCTACTGTCAAGGTGTTTTTTTAACCAATCAAGCATCGTAGGGCTTTTCGTCATGCATGACCTTCTAAATGATCTGGCAAAATATGTATGTGCGGATTTCTGTTTCAGGTTGAAATTTGATAATGAAAAATGTATGCCGAAAACAACCCGTCATTTTTCATTTGAATTCCATGACGTCGAAAGTTTTGATGGTTTTGAGAGTTTAACTGATGCTAAAAGACTTCGTTCATTTCTTCCTATCTCAGAAACTTGTGTAGCTTGGTGGCATTTCAAGATTTCGATACATGATTTGTTTTCCAAGATTAAGTTTATACGCATGTTATCTTTTAGGGGTTGTTCATTCCTTAGAGAGGTCCCAGATTCTGTAGGTGATCTTAAACATCTCCAATCGTTAGATCTTTCGTCTACAGAGATACAAAAGCTACCTGACTCGATATGTTTGCTCTATAACTTACTAATACTGAAGTTGAGCTCTTGTTCAAGGTTGGAGGAGTTTCCCTCAAATTTGCATAAGCTTACCAAATTGCGTTGCCTGGAATTTGAAGATACAAATGTGAGAAAGATGCCAATGCATTTTGGAGAATTGAAGAATCTTCAAGTACTAAGTATGTTTTTGGTGGATAAAAATAGTGAGCTAAGTACTAAGCAACTGGGCGGATTGGGAGGACTCAATCTTCATGGAAGGCTATCAATCAATGACGTGCAGAATATTGGGAATCCTTTGGATGCATTAAAAGCAAATTTGAAAGATAAACGCCTTGTGGAGCTAGAATTACAATGGGATTGGAACCACGTCATTGATGATCCAAACAAAGAAAAGGAAGTACTTCAGAATCTACAACCTTCCAATCACTTGGAGACTTTGTCAATCCGGAACTACAATGGTACAGAATTCCCAAGTTGGGAATTCGATAATTCGTTAGCAAATCTGGTGTTCTTAAAGTTGGAGGAGTGTAAATACTGCCTATGTTTGCCTCCCCTTGGACTTTTGTCATCACTGAAGACCCTTGAGATTGAAGGGCTTGATGGAATAGTGAGCATTGGTGCTGAATTTTATGGGAGCAACTCTTCGTTTGTAAGCTTGGAGAGTCTGTCATTCTCCAATATGAAGGAATGGGAAGAATGGGAGTGTAAAACTACTTCTTTTCCACGTCTTCAACAGCTTGATGTGGATAATTGTCCGAAACTGAAAGGTACAAAAGAAGTTGTTAGTGATGAGGTCAGAATTAGCGGAAACAGTATGGACACATCGCATACTGATGGAGGCACCGACTCTCTTACAATCTTTCGACTTGATTTCTTTCCAAAGCTCCATGAACTTACACTGATAGACTGCGAAAACCTAAGAAGAATTTCACAGGAGTACGCTCATAATCATCTCATGCATCTATATATTGATGATTGCCCTGAATTTAAATCATTCCTGTTTCCCAAACCCATGCAAATCCTGTTTCCGTCTCTTACTGAGCTTTATATACTTAATTGTCCAGAAGTTGAGTTGTTCCCAGATGGAGGTTTGCCATTAAATATAATAGAAATGACTCTTTCATCTTTTAAACTTATCGCCTCCTTGAGAGACAACTTGGATCCCAACACATCTATTCAAACCTTGTCTATGAGATATTTGGAAGTGGAGTGTTTTCCCGATGAAGTTTTGCTGCCACGCTCTCTCACCTCTCTACGAATCTCTCATTGTTCAAATCTTAAAAAGATGCACTACAAGGGTCTCTGCCACCTCTCCTCTCTCACACTTCATGATTGTCCCAGCCTTGAATGCTTACCAGCGGAGGGTCTCCCCAAATCCATCTCTTCTCTTACAATCTATGATTGTCCATTGCTGAAGGAAAGTTGTCAGAATCCAGATGGCGAAGACTGGGGAAAGATTGCCCACATCCAATATCTGGAAGTTTGGTAATAAGATTAGGCATAAGTTCAAAATTAGAAATGCAGCTATTTGAATTTGTCTGGCACTTCAACAGGTTCGAATTCTCCACAATATCTTTGTACCTTTTCGATTACCATTTTCTTAGTTGCAAACAGTAACCCTATAATTGCCATTTTTCAAACAAGAGCAGCACATGATATACTTGAACTCAACTACGTTTTTCATGAATCAATTACTTTTATTTTACTCTTATTTTTTATTTCAATTTTTCTGTTGAAATTAAATTCCAACCGAATGTTTTTCCTAATTTTAGAATACTACGAAAATCGTGTAGCTATCCATTCCGAACAGAGTATTCTGTGTTCTTATTTCATGTTACTACAGTTTCTGACAAAAAAATGAACTTAAACTTAATAATAGATCACTGGAACTAAATGATCCAAAAAATGAAGTTTTGAATGGAAACTGCAGTGGACATAAAGGACATTCTGTATCACTTACAAAGAAAATAAATCCTACTTTTATCAACGAATATATATTACATTTTTCTTTTACAACTACCCTAACCTCTTTTAGGAAAATTTTAGTGAGAAGCCTTTCTTTTTAAATTTTTTGCAATATAATACCTAAAATCTACAATATTTTTACAAGGATTTAACATGCCGCGAATTCTCTTAAAAGAGAGGGACGCCTTCAGGAACGCGAACAATGGAAAATTTAATAAATCCTCTGATGAGGATAGACAAATTATGACATCTGACATCTATTCATTACTTGGGTGTGATTGACATTTGACATCTATTCTTTACCTCGAGGAGGAATGCTGGGAAATGTTCTTAACAAGGTCAACGTAATATGAACTCAAAATAAAATTGCAGAAATTAGGAAAAAATTTCACAAATCTAGAAAGAGGATAGTTTTGGAGTGCAAGAAATTTCAGAATTTTTTTCCCGAAACAGTTTCTCACTGAAATTCTGTGTAAGAATCCCAACAAAATTTGGGACCAAACGCAATAAATTTCAGCTTAAACAGATGAGAATTCAATTAGAAAAAAAAATAAAACAGTTTCACAAAGAAACGAACCTTCGTAGGATTCGTCCCACAAGATTGGCAATAAATTTTTTAAACACAATTAAAAATTATGAAGGTTCGTTTGTGTATTAATCTGTTTGATTTTTTTCGTGGGTGAATACTCATCTGTTTGACCAGAAATTTTTCGCGTTTTGTCCCAAATTTAGTGCAGATTCTTACGTGGAATTTCAGGAAAAAACTATTTCGGGAGAATTTTTTAGAAATTTTGTCCAAATCAAAGGTTATCCTCTACCAAAACTTGTGCAATGTCGCCCCATTTTCTGCAATTTTATTCTGGGTCCGTATTGTGCTGAAAAAATTCACACAAGTACTTTCATATGTTGTTTGCACACAGGTAAGGAGGCACGTCCATAAACAAATTACAAAAGGAAGATACAAGAAAGAAAAGCCAAGAAGTTTTGTTTTCGGAAAACCAGTTTTGTTCACTCTCGGTCTGGGACTGACGACGCCTTACTCCTTGGATATTTTGGTCTGAAATTTTTACCAAACGTTCGTCACTATGTCTATTGTGTTTTGGAAGAGACTTGAGCTCCGGATTCGTCCCACAAGCTTGGCAATAAATTTTTTATTCATCACTGCCAGGCTTGAAAGGAAGGTTCATTCGTGTGTGAAACTGTTTGATTTTTTTCGTGGGTGAAAACTCATCTGTTTGACTCAAAAAATTTCGCGTTTTGTTCCAAATTAAGTGGAGATTCTTATGAGGAATTTCAAGAAAAAAACTATTTCGGGAGATTTTTTCAGAAATTTTGTGCAAACCAAAGGCTATCTCTACCAAAACTTGTGAAATTTCGCTCAACTTTCTGCAATTTTATTCTGGGTCCGTATTGCGCTGATAAAATTCTTACAAGTACTTTCATATATTGTTTGCACCCAAGTAAGGCGGCACGTCCATAAACAAATCACAAAAGGAAGATACGGGGAAGAAAAGCATGGATGTTTTGTTTTCGGAAAACCAATTTTGTTCACTCTCGGTCTGGGACTTACTACGCATTACTCCTTGGGTATTTTGGTCTGAAATTTTTACCAGACAATTGTCACTATGTCTATTGAGTTTTTGCTGAGACTCGAGCTCTAGATTCGTCCCACAAGATTGGCAATAAATTTTTTATTCATCACTGCCAGGGCTGAAAGAGAGGTTCGTTTGTGTGTCAAACTGTTTGATTTTTTTCGTGGGTGAATACTCATCCGTTTGACCCGAAATTTGTCGCGTTTTGTCCCAAATTCAGTGGAGATTCTTACGTGGAATTTCAGGAAAAAACTATTTCGGGAGAATTTTTCAGAAATTTTGTGCAAACCATAGGCTATCCTATACCAGAACTTGTGAAATTTCGCTGGACTTTGTGCAGTTTTATTATGGGTCCATATTGCGCTGAAAAAATTCACACAAGTACTTTCATATGTTGTTTGCACCCAAGTAAGGAGGCACGTCCATGAACAAATGACAAAAGGAAGATATGGGGAAGAAAAGCCAGGACGTTTTGTTTTCGGAAAACTAGTTTTGTTCACTCTCAGTCTGGGACTTACTACGCCTTATTCCTTGGGTATTTTGGTCTAAAATTTTTACCAGACGATTTTCACTGTGTCTGTTGTGTTTTTGCTGAGACTTGAGCTCGAGATTCGTCCCACAAGATTGGTAATAAACTTTTTATTCATCACTGCCAGGGCTGAAAGGAAGGTTCGTTTGTGTGTGAAACTCTTTGATTTTTTTCGTGGGTGAATACTCATCCGTTTGACCCAAAATTTGTCACGTTTTGTTCCAAATTCAATGGTGATTCTTATGTGGAATTTCAGATAAAAACTATTTCGGCATAATTTTTCATAAATTTTGTGCAAACAAAAGACTATATCCTCTACCAAAACTTGTGAAATTTCGCCCAACTTTCTGCAACTTTATTCTGGGTCCATATGATGCTGAAAAAATTCACACAAGTACTTTCATATATTTTTTGCACTCAGGTAAGGAGGCACGTCCATAAACAAATCACAAAAGGTGATGAGAATAAAAAATACATGAAGATGACCAACGATGCTATACTTGAAGGGTCATCTCAACAAGCAATTAGAGAGGCCATCAATAGGAGGAATGGTCAAGGACCACAATATTTGAAGTTCTTCCTATTAGTCTTCTTAAAAAGATGAGGCCCAAGCCCAACATGAAGGCCCAAGCTCAAGTCATAAGTCAAAGAACTACTAGGAGCAAGGGCACAAGCATTAAATAAATGAGCATCATTTGGTGACTCTTCTTGTAATTACTCTTGTATAGTTGTAGGAGGTGTGGATATTAAAATAGGAGTGGGAATGTACAAAATAAAGTCACATTGTCCATGTGACTTAGGGGGATGGTGTAGGAGTAGTTTAAGAGGTGCCAAAATAGAAAAAAGGTCACACCTTCCATGTGACTCAAGTTTGGCGCCAAATTTGAATTAGATTTAGAGGGAAATTTGAATTTGATTAGCTTTTTATTTCAGCACCTCTAAGGCTATAAATAGAGGTGCTTGCTCTTGTAAAATTCAGATTTGAAAATAGAGTAAAGTTACTATGCTCAATTTGTGAGTGATTGTGAGACTAGTTCTCCTCTTCCTTGTCTTATATTGTGATGCATTGGGAGCATTTAAGTGGCGGCAAATCTGCACTTATCTTGGAACATTCATCATACAAGTGGCATGTCCATTTCCCAAACCAAGCTTCAACCACATAAGTTTCATCTTCCTTCATCTTGTTTCTTCAATTTCAATAGATAGATTCATTTCTTCTTTCAATTCTTTCCAGTTTTTGCAATTACACATTTCAATTGTTTTTCTATTTGTGTTCTTATTTTGTTCTTGCTTTCCTTTCAATTCCGCCAAGTGTTTGTGATAATGACGTGGCACTCATTGTTTGAATGAGTTTGGCTTCTCTTTTGGATGGCATTATCCTCCATTGAGATGACCTTAAGCCTCCTTATATGTTGTGTATCTTGTTTAGTGTCAATCCAGCTCATATCATGTGGTATCTAGAGTTATGGTTGTGCTGAATTTTTTTTTTGAGTTGTTGGATACTTTGATTCTGTTTTTGTGTTAGTAATTCTGCTTTTTGCTTTATTTTGAGTCTTTCTTGCTATTTTTAATTGGTGAAATTCATTGTGTTTGAGTCATTATGATTTTAGAATCCATATTTGTTTTGTCTAGTCATGTTTTTCCTACAATGTCATCAATTCCTTGTAGTCCTTTTATTGCTAAATTTGGTTGATTACTTTTATTTGAGTACAGTTTTGTGAATCTGTTTTTATAATGTCAACCTACCTGAGATGTCAAGTTGCATAATAATGTCTAACATGAAAGCTTTTACAATATATATATAATATAATTTATATTTGATATTTTAATGTATGTATATATATAGTTAGTGTCCTACGTTAATATATTTTTTCAGAATATAATTTTATTTTCATATTTACAATTTACCTTTCGTTAATTTCTACATGTCCAGATTGTTATCCAACCACCACATATAATAGTAAGCGTGTGTTAACCAAATATCGTTGTTCCATCCTTCAAAAAAATATCGAGACATTTATTTTAACTCAAAATTAGTTACATAATATAGAACAGGTACCATTAGTTTAATTATTTATTACTTAATCTTTTATAATTAAAAAATTCTTACTGTATATGGGGATAAAAAAAAATAATATAATCTTTATTATTGCATTCAAGACTCTAACCCTAATATTATGTAAAGGCTAGAGACGTGAATTATTGATATTGGATAGTAATATATTTTTATGATTTTGGATTGTATTTTCCTATTTAGATTTTATGTTTCAAAAGGAATATGTTGGATTGACTTTTGAGATAATTATTTAGATTTTATTTGAATGTTATTTCTAATTATTATTTAGTGTTTTTTATATGATATTTAGAATTACCATTTATTGATATTATTATTATTATACATATACATATATATTATAGTCATTATATGCATATTGATTTTAGTTTTCATATTAGAAAATAATAAGAGAAAGAAAAAAACTAAACTAAAACGTTACCATTTTTAAAAAATGAAGTTAACCCATTAATTTGTAATGGAATAGGCTGGGTAAGACGAAATTACCCTCTAGGGTTTTAAAATTAAAAATAGATTTTGGTTTTCCTTCTCCTCCATTGTAGTTCCATTGGAGTGCACTGCTAGAGGTTCTCATTTGTTCTTTCGTCTTGAGTTTTGTGGACCACTATATTTGGTTGGTTATTAGCACTTGTGTGTGATGAATAAGACTGCTTCTTCCTCAACTTCAATACTTTCTACCTCCATACTAAATATGAAAATACTATTTTATTCTTTTTCTTTATATTTATAAAATTCTTAAGTTTTTTTTTTATTTGAAATAAACCTATAAATTATATAATCCAAAAGCTAATCACGCATTTGAAAAAAAAAAAGACTTCTGAATTATATAATCCGAAAGTTAATCACATATCTAAAAAAGACTCTCAAATTAATGTAAATTGAAAGTTAATAACACATCTGAAAAAAAATACTTCCGGATTATATAATTCAAAAGTTAATCTCATGTATAGAAAAGACTTATGGATTATATAATACGGAAGCTAATCACAAAGACTTTCAAATTACATAATCCATAAGTCAATTACGAATTTAGAAAAACACTTCTTGGATTATGTAATCCAGAACATTAAAAAATTATATTTTAGGAATATAAATATTTAAGAGGGTGGCCCAAGAAAGTATGGAAGTGCATGAAGAAGATTCACCGTGTTTTCGAATGGTTTTTGGAATCCATTTTAGACGCATTCCATCATTGTAGAAAGGTAAGATCAATTTATTTTAACTTTCGAATTTAGGATTCTGGAAAATATAATCTAGGAATACATTCTAGACTCCTAAATCAAGAAGTTAAAAATCATGCTCCTAATCCTATTCCAGAATTCAAATTCTGGTAATACATTGTAGAATCCAAAATCTGGAAGTAAAAAAATTGAAATGGGTGTCAAAAACCACCAAAGACAACCACCAAACACAAGTGCAAATAATGAAAATCACAGCCACCAGAAGAGTGCACACGACTGGAGAAGAAGGAAAGCCAAAACCTATTTTGAATTTTAAAACCATGGAGGGTAATCTCGTATTTTCCTTACGGTAATTGGATGCAGGTCCCAATTCGTATGATGCAAGAAGCTATAGCCTTTTTTTAAACACACTTGATAGGACAATACTCAACCCCTTTTGGACTGTTTCTTCCTCCACCCTATACCTTCTTGTGCCACCCCATATTAAATATGAAAATACTTTTTTATCCTTTTGTGTCACCCATACATAATCCAGAAGATGTTTTTGGATCCTGAAATGTTCTTTAGATTTATAAAATTAATAAATCTTTTTTTAATTTGAGATAAACTTACGGATTATGTAATCCATAAGCTTACGCATTTGAAAAAAGACTTCCAAATTACGTAATCCATAAGCTAATCAAGCATCTGAAAAAAAAAAAAAAAAAAAGTTTTCGGATTACATAATTCAGAAACTAATCTCATGTATAGAAAAGACTTCTGAATTATATAATCCAGCAAGTAATTACAAAAGGCTTTTGGATTACATAATCCGAAAACTAATTAAAAAAATAGTTGTTAGTGATGAGATCACAATTAGCGGAAACAGTATTATAAGAAAATTATTATTTTTATTTAATTAATATATTAAAATTATAAATACTCAAAAAACACCTAAAATATATTCAAAGTGATCGATATTTATGTGTATATTTTTTTTCCACAAGTTAAGTTAGAATTAGGAAAATTCAACAGTTAGACATTAAATAGGTTTGTCATATCAGAAAATTCAACAATTATTGATTGATTTGGGGCATCAACCTTGTTTAGATGCAGATTTTGTACACTATGGATTTATGAACTCACAAGTACAACTCATCAAAACCGTTGAATAAAAGTCAATGTGCTAAAGTTTGAACCATCCACTACTAATCCAACTATCACTCTTTCTTATTGGTGGCTAGATCAGGGAATTCATGAAGTTTGAACCATTCACTACTAATTAATCCAACTATCACTCTTTCCTATTCGTGGCTGCATCAGGGAACTAAACTGAAACAGAGTTGTCAGAATCCAGAAGGCGAAGACTGGGGGGAAATATTGATCACTTTCAGAAACTGAGTATTAGGTAATAAGATGAAGCACAAGTTCAGAAATAGATGTGGAAAAAATCCCATTTGTCTTCCTCTTCTACAATATCTCTGTACCTTTTCAATTACAATTTTCTTAAGTTGCAAATATTTCACTCTGTAATAGGCATTTACTAAACCTTCAGAAGTAATGGTAACCTGTTATGCATGTGTTTCAACCCTATTTCTTCCATAGGTATTTCAAAGTCTGTTTGTACCATTGCACGATGAAATAGGGAGAAAAGAAGTACAAGGGTTTGAAATTGTAACTCCTACATGAGAGAGGGAAATTGAAGCAAAGGGAGTTGTGAAATGTAATACTTTTAAACTTCCTTTCAGAGAAGTTGAAGTTGTAATACTTTTACTTGTGGCAGCATAAAACAAAACCAGTTTATCCTCGTCAACGTGAACTGAACTATTATTGATTACTTCAGCAAACTAGTTATGTACTAAAAAATTGAATTGAACTGTTAGAAACTTCTAAACTCATTTTTCTAGCTAAACTGTTTTGCTGAACTTCTTCATGGGTCTTTGCTTCTAAATTTGCTTTTCAAGGAAGAAAATAGAGTGCACTTTTCTGCAAACTAGTTTTGGAACAGAGTATTCTGCGTTCTTATTTCATGCTACTACAGTTTCTGACAAAAAAAAATGAACTTAAAACTTAATAAGAGTCTTGAAACTAAATGATATCACTGGAACTAAATGATCCCAAAAAATGAAGTTATGGGTTTTCAGTGGATGAAAGATGAATGCAAAC
The DNA here is from genome assembly GCF_000499845.2 of Phaseolus vulgaris. Classification (NCBI taxonomy): domain Eukaryota; kingdom Viridiplantae; phylum Streptophyta; class Magnoliopsida; order Fabales; family Fabaceae; genus Phaseolus; species Phaseolus vulgaris. The sequence goes on along the minus strand of NC_023756.2, from coordinate 873,277 downwards.
TGCAGTGGACATAAGGGACATTCTGTATCTAAGGAACTTGTAATTGGAATTTGAAAGGCATGTGTTTAAGATTCTATAGCTCAGCAGGCATGCGATTAATTACAATAAACCGAAGAGTCTTGAAATTTTCTTTAGTCAGACCTCCCTGTGTCCAACATTTTCCATGTGATGGTAGAGCTTCTGAAAGTAGGAATTAGAATATACATTAATGGCAGAGACATGTGGTGTATCATTCATCAACTACCTCACTCACTCAGCATACTCAATTGAAGCTGTAGCTAGTCCAACCCCATTGCACAATGTCCTTTAATCAATATAGCTGAACACTAATTTATCTTAAATTTTTTTAATTTAACACATTTTTTTATCTAAATATGCAGCTAGGTGTGAATGCAATTAACATTGTGAAGCTTTAGCTCTGCAATTTAATTGCAAAAATCTAAACATGCAGCTCTATAAAATTTGTATGCTAATGTATTTATGACGGATTCATTCTTTCTTGAATTTTAAGTTAATGACTTAAATGGTTATGCTTATGCTTTTGTTTCTACCTTATTTCTTCCACAGCTCTTCCAAAGTTGGTTTGTAGCAGTGTACCATGATATTATACAGAGGAAGGGCTTGAAATTGGGTTCTGATGAGGAGTTCCTATACAGTTCCCGTGCAAACTCCAACATCTGAGAGGCAAATTGAAACAGTTGAGTTTTGAAATGCAAATACTTTAAACATTAATTCTTAGAACATTGTAGATTGGAAAGTGCATTCCTGAACCAAACTGTTTTGTTGAAGCTCTTGGTGGGTCTATTTGATTCTAAACTTGTCTTTGAAGGAATAAAATAGAACCCACTTTTCTTATTTGCATGCTACTGTTTCAATTAATTATGCCACTTTCAAATCAGGAAAACTAACAATCATTCTATACTTATATAAAATCTAAGAAAAATGGACTTTTCCCTTAGCACTCATTACGCCATTAACCCTCATGCAGAAAGAAAACTGGATGAAATTAAAGATAGAAGATTGTAATCCATGTGTATAAGATATGAATCAAAGAAAAACCAATCTGTTAATGTTTTATATATCTGTGATCAAACATAAAATATGTATCTAAAGTCTGAACCATCCACTACTAATCCAACTATCACTCTTTCATAACGATTAACTGTGGAACTGAACTGAGAATATTTTAGTTTTCAAGAAGACTCAAGAACACCTGGATCTTCTGTCAATCAGTAACTATGGTGGTACACAATTCCCAGTTGGGTATTTGATAATTCATCATCATATTTTGTGTTCTCACGATTGGAGGACTGTAAACATTGCCTATATTTGACTTTTATCATGCACCAATTCTCACTCCTCAATAGGTGCTAATTCTCCTCTACAATATCTCTACAGCTTTTGAAATATAATATTGTTTGTTGCAATATTTTAAACTATAGCTAGCTTTTACCAAATAACAGCAACACATGTTAAACGTAAAATGATCAGTATCAAATTAATTGCAACCAATTGTGTTTCCTTTAATTAGGACACTGAAAATGGTGAAGGCAGTGAAATATGCAAAATATTATAAGAATGAAAAATGGATGTATTATATTAGAAGGAATAAAAGGAAGTTAGAAGGGCCAAAAGAAAAAATGAATTCCATAACATTCCTTCCAGTAAACACATCTTTCATAAAATACCTAATTTCTTATTACAAACCCTTTATTGTACTATTCCTAGCATGACAGCAGCACTTCTTTCTGCTTTCCTGCAGGTTCTATTGGCTAGCTTCTCCTAAATTTCTAAACTACTTTCGCACAAGAAACGTCCATGTAGCACTGCTCAACAAATTCAATACATATGGCCAAATTTAATACCTAATTACTACCAAACTGAAAAAATAATACTAAATCGGTATTAAGTCCCAGTGTAGAGTTAGTCAATGAAACAATTATTAGAAGAAACAAAAGATTGTGACAATTTTGAAATGAAAGTAAAACCAATTTGAGATCTTTCAAAACAATAAAATAAAATTATGTCGAGACTATGAATCTTGACGGAGAAACTAATCTGATATTAAAGCATGCTTTGGAGGTGACAACTCATCTTCATGATGAAAAATCTCTCCAAAAGTTCAGGGCTATGGTTAAATGTGAGGATCCTAATGAAAATCTGTACTCATTTATTGGAACTTTACAACATGATGGTAAAGAATATCCTCTTTCCTTGCAGCAGATCCTGTTAAGAGATTCTAAGTTGAAAAACACTGATGTTCAGAAATTCTTTCGAGTTTTAAGGACATTGTTGAAACTACAAGAAAGCATGTTATTCAAAAGGACTTAAAGTTGATGATGCTTAAAGAGATAATTGTTTTCTGTCTTCAATGTAATATAAATGCAGGGTCTGAGGCTATAAAATTCTGTAATTAGAAGGAATTAAAGGAAAAAAACCTAAAAAAGAGGGTGGTCAAGAGTCATACTTCTATTAGTCTTGTTTGCATAGTATTTTAAGCACACTATTATACATAGAACAACAAACACCACAACATTATTCAAATAATTGCAAAATTACAGTTACCTTATGAAATAAATGTAGAACCAACAAAGTACATCAATTCACGATGACTCATAAAGATAACAACGTCACTGTATTCTTCTAAAATCACATCAAAATATCATCCAAATTTAATACGTAACTACAATAATACCAAATCAATGTTAAGTCCCACTCTAAAGTTATTCAATGAAAAAATATTAAAATATCTTTTCTGACTAATTTTAAATAAAAGTAAAACTAATTTGAGACCTTTCATAAATAATAAAAGTATAAATAAAGAGATAAAAATTACTATTGAACCAAATTAAAAAAATGATAAATAAAGAGACAAAGAAAGACAGATAAACCAAATTAAGTGAATAAGGAAAGGATGTGAATTAGTACATAAACTAAATTTGCATGAATATAATATAATTGTTACATAAAAGATATTATTTGGAGTCAGATATTATCCAACCAATTAAAATTTCGAGTCAGATATCATTTAATATTTCACCTAATAATCAGACATACATTCATGGATTACAGTTGTCAACAATTATTGCATTGTACGTTCCTCTTCCCGCCGTCCATTCATCACAACCGTTGAATGAATATCCAACAGCTCACATTTAATATTGGTTGAGTTGCCATTAAAGAAAAACATGTTCTTTTTAAAGTCAAGTCATCCTTTGTAACTACTCTTCTCATCACTTTGCCATTCATTCCTGCATTCAATCCATTTCACTTCATTTCCAACTCACTCCTACTATGGCAGAACTTGTCGGATTTTTATCCGTATGTAATGTAAAAAATTTATTTTTTAATTTTTTCATTATTACTAATTATTATTTATCACTATCTATATTTTTTATTAATCCTAGAGGCATTTTGCACTGGCTAGGACTCGAACCCAAGCCCATAGGACTCGAAACCAAGCCACAAATAATGTTACAAGCAAACTGCAGCAGCCAGTATTCGAACCCAAGTTTTTCCAGTAATCAGGAGAAGCATTGACCACTAGACCAGACAAATTCTTTGATCATATTATCATTTTTATTATACTTATACATATTAATATAATTTATACATATTAATATAATTATTATTAATAATAATAATAAAATAAATTATATTTATATTATTAATATTTATTAATATTATTCATATTATTAATATTTATTAATGTTATAATTAATATTATTATTAACATTATATTCATATTATTAATATTTATTAATATTATTATTAATAATAATAATAAAATAAATTATATTTATATTATTAATATTATTCATATTATTAATATTTATTAATGTTATAATTAATATTATTATTAATATTATATTCATATTATTAATATTTATTAATGTTATAATTAATATTATTATTAACATTATATTCATATTATTAATATTTATTAATATTATTATTAATATTATTATTAATATTATTATTAATATTATTATTAATATTATTATTAATATTATTATTAATAGTATTATTAACATTATTATTAATAGTATTATTAACATTATTATTAATATTATTATTAACATTATTATTAATATTATTATTAATATTCATATTATTATTAATATTTATTAATATTTATTAATATTATTATTAATATTATTAGTATTAATATTCATATTATTAATATTATATTCATATTATTAATATTATATTCATATTATTAATATTATATTCATATTATCAATATTATATTCATATTATTAATATTAATTTTGATATAAATATACATTTAGATATTTATTGTGTGTGTATAGTAGTTTTATTTGACTTAAATAATATTACTTTTATCCGGATATAGATAGATAGAGAGAAAAAGGAAGAAATTATATAATATTCATATAATTTTAATACTATAAATACATATATATTAATATAAAATTATTTGATATCTTATTTTCAAATATAAGTTATTATAGATAGTTGTGAAGTTTTTGTTAGATGGCTATATAGGTGTTTGTATCTTACACTTCTTTTCTAATTTGAGATTCTTGTATAAGGATTGAAATATCCTTAAAATGTTTTGTTTAATTTTTTTTATTCTTTGTCGATAAAAAAAATCTTATTTTCAAATATTTACTTACATAGATTAAAATTGATATAATGTATAATTTTTAAAATATTTTAAATTATAAATTATTTAATCACTTTGTCATTATGATTTATATATTAGTAGAAAGGGTTATTTAGTAACAACTTTTTACATAGATTTATGGAATAATTAATATAGTTTAAACTATAATGATATGCTAACTAGTAATCTGTATTAGAGATTTAATTAATAGTTAATGTAAAAGTCATCATTTTATGTTAAAAGATAATATTGTTTGTTGACAATATTTTTTACTATAACACACAAGTAAAACTAACTACCTATAATGAACTTAATTAAGTCAATATGATCGTAAAATAATAATTAATATGATAGTTGATTTTAATGTAATAGGTAATATGATGACTATGTGTATGACATATATTAAATTTGATTCATACTAATAGATAATATAATAAATTATGTTTAGATTCAAGTAGATTATAGATAAATTAAATGTGATTCATATGTTAATATTGTTAGTATCATTAATATTGTTAGTATTGTTATTATTGTTAGTATTATTAATATTGTTAGTATTATTAATATTATTAATATTGTTAGTATTATTAATATTATTAATATTTTTAGTATTATTAATATTGTTAGTATTATTAATATTGTTAGTATTATTAATATTGTTAGTATTATTAATATTATTAGTATTATTAATATTATTAATATTATTAATATTATTAATATTGTTAGTATTATTAATAATAATAAGTATAATAAAACTAAAGAATTTGCTTGGTGTAGTGGTTAAATTTTACTTGGTTGCTGAAGGATTGCTGAAGGAACCTGACTTCGAATCCCATTCACTGCTAATTTTATTTTATGGTGCTAATATTTACATACGGAAAAAATCCGTATGTGCCAAAAATTACATACGGATATAATCCGTATGTAATTACATACGGAAAAAATCCGTATGTAATACCTGTTTACATACGGAATTTAATCCGTATGTAAAAATCCGTATGTAATGTTGATTTTACATACGGATTTTGATCCGTATGTAAAAATCCGTATGTAATGTTGATTTTACATACGGATTTTGATCCGTATGTAAAAATCCGTATGTAATGTTGATTTTACATACGGAGTTTAATCCGTATGTAATAATCTGTATGTAATTCGCGTTTTTCTTGTAGTGTATGAACTCACCAGATGCCAAGTCGACTCTACTTCCAACGTATCAAATTTCGTCGACTCTACTTTCACTTCATTTAACAAGAAAATTGAATCAGAGATGAAAGAAGTCCTCGACACACTAGAATCTCTTGCAAAACAAAAGGATGATCTTGGTTTGAAAAGGGGTACTTATTCTGATGATAATGATAGATCAGGCAGTAGAGTGTCACAGAAATTGCCATCATCTTCTTTGGTGGCTGAAAGTGTTATTTATGGCAGAGATGCTGACAAAGATATAATCATTAATTGGCTCACATCTGAAACTGACAATCCTAACCAGCCATCAATACTTTCCATTGTGGGCATGGGTGGGTTGGGTAAGACCACCCTGGCCCAGCATGTGTTCAGTGATCCTAAGATCGAAGATGCAAAATTTGATATCAAAGCTTGGGTTTGTGTTTCTGATCATTTTCATGTTTTGACCGTGACAAGAACAATACTTGAGGCAATCACTGATAAAACAGATGATAGTGAGAACCTAGAAATGGTTCACAAAAGACTGAAAGAAAAATTGTTAGGAAAGAGATTTCTTCTTGTTTTGGATGATGTTTGGAACGAAAGACCAGCAAAATGGGAAGTTGTGCGAACTCCTCTTAGCTACGGGGCTCCAGGAAGTAGAATTCTTGTCACAACTCGCAGTGAGAAAGTTGCTTCTAGCATGAGGTCTGAAGTGCATCTTCTAAAGCAATTAGGAGAGGATGAATGCTGGAAAGTTTTTGAAAATCATGCATTAAAAGTTGGTGATCTTGAATTGAATGATGAGTTAATGAAGGTTGGTAGAAGAATAGTCGAGAAGTGAAAGGGATTACCTCTAGCTCTGAAAACAATTGGATGTCTTTTGAGCACAAAGTCATCCATTTCAGATTGGAAGAATATATTGGAAAGTGAGATATGGGAGTTACCAAAAGAACACAGTGAAATTATTCCTGTGTTATTTTTGAGCTATCGCCATCTTCCTTTTCATCTTAAAAGGTGCTTTGCTTATTGTGCCTTATTCCCCAAAGATTATGAGTTTGTGAAGGAGGAGTTAATTTTTTTGTGGATGACCCAAAATTTTCTACTGAGTCCACAACATATTAGACATCCAGAAGAAATTGGTGAAGAGTACTTCAATGATCTACTGTCAAGGTGTTTTTTTAACCAATCAAGCGTCGTAGGGAATTTCATCATGCATGACCTTCTGAATGATTTGGCAAAATATGTATGTGCGGATTTCTGTTTCAGGTTGAAATTTGATAATGAAAAATGTATGCCGAAAACAACCCGTCATTTTTCATTTGAATTCCGTGACGTCGAAAGTTTTGATGGTTTTGAGAGTTTAACTGATGCTAAAAGACTTCGTTCATTTCTTTCTATATCAAAATATGGGAGATGGCATTTCAAGATTTCGATACATGATTTGTTTTCCAAAATTAAGTTTATTCGTGTGTTATCTTTCTGTGGTTGTTTAGACCTTAGAGAGGTCCCAGATTCTGTAGGTGATCTTAAACATCTCCAATCGTTAGATCTTTCGTGGACTAGGATACAAAAGCTACCTAACTCGATATGTTTGCTCTATAACTTACTAATACTGAAGTTGAACTTTTGTTCAGTGTTGAAGGAGTTTCCCTTAAATTTGCATAAGCTTACCAAATTGCGTTGCCTGGAATTTAAATGTACAATAGTGAGAAAGATGCCAATGCATTTTGGAGAATTGAAGAATCTTCAAGTACTAAGTACGTTTTTGGTGGATAAAAATAGTGAGCTAAGTACTAAGCAACTGGGCGGATTGGGAGGACTCAATCTTCATGGAAGGCTATCAATCAATGACGTGCAGAATATTGGGAATCCTTTGGATGCATTAAAAGCAAATTTGAAAGATAAACGCTTTGTGGAGCTAAATTTAAAATGGAAGTCGGACCACATGCCTGATGATGCAAGGAAAGAAAATGAAGTACTTCAGAATCTACAACCCTCCAAACACTTGGAGGATTTGTCAATCTGGAACTACAATGGTACAGAATTCCCAAGTTGGGAATTCGATAATTTAAATCTGGTGTTTTTACGCTTGGAGGACTGTAAGTATTGCCTATGTTTGCCTCCTCTTGGACTTTTGTCATCACTGAAGACCCTTAAGATTGAAGGGTTTGATGGAATAGTGAGCATTGGTGCTGAATTTTATGGGAGCAACTCTTCGTTTGCATCCTTGGAGAGTCTGACATTCTACGATATGAAGGAATGGGAAGAATGGGAGTGTAAAACTACTTCTTTTCCACGTCTTGAAAGGCTTGATGTGTTTAAATGTCCGAAACTGAAAGGTACGAAAGTAGTTGTTAGTGATGAGCTCAGAATTAGCGGAAACAGTATGGACACATCGCATACTGATGGAGGCAGCTTTCGACTACATTTCTTTCCAAAGCTCCATGAACTTAAACTGATGGACTGCCAAAACCTAAGAAGAATTTCACAGGAGTACGCTCATAATCATCTCACTGCCAAAACTGATGCTTGCGCTCAATTTAAATCATTCATGTTTCCCAAACCCATGCAAATCCTGTTTCCGTCCCTTATCACACTGTCTATAGTTAAGTGTCCAGAAGTGGAGTTGTTCCCAGATGGAGGTTTGCCATTAAATATAAAAGAAATGTCTCTTTCATGTTTTAAACTTATCGCCTCCTTGAGAGACAACTTGGATCCCAACACATCTCTTCAAACCTTGTTTATTCAAGATTTGGAGGTGGAGTGTTTTCCCGATGAAGTTTTGCTGCCACGCTCTCTCATCTCTCTATATATCTATAATTGTTCAAATCTTAAAAAGATGCACTACAAGGGTATCTGCCACCTCTCCTCTCTCACACTTCATGATTGTCCCAGCCTTGAATGCTTACCAGCGGAGGGTCTCCCCAAATCCATCTCTTCTCTTACAATCTTGAATTGTCCATTGCTGAAGGAGCGTTGTCGGAATCCAGATGGCGAAGACTGGGGAAAGATTGCTCACATCCAAAAACTGAATATTTGATCATAAGATGAGTCGCAAGTTCAAAATTAGGCGTGCACTTCAACAGGTTCGAATTCTCCACAGTATCTTTGTACCTTTTCGATTACCATTTTCTTAGTTGCTAACGGTAACCCTATAATTGCCATTTTCCAAAAAAGAGCAGCACATGTTATACTTCTTAAACTGATCATATTTATTAAAGGAGGATGCCTCAACTACGTTTTTCATCAATCAATTACTTTTATTTTACTCTTATTTTCGTGCAAAATTATTTCAATTCTTCTGATGAAATTAAATTCCAATCAAATGTGTCCCTGTGTGATGGTAGAGAGCTTCTGAAAGTAGGAATTAGAAGAAAAACAACTTGGTCCAGGAATGTGAGCGTTGTCGGAATCCAAATGGCGAAGACTGGGGAAAGATTGCTCACATCCAAAAATTAGGCGAAGATTGGATCATTATAAGATGAGTCAGAAGTTCAAAATTAGGCGTGCACCTATTTCAATTTGTCTGCCACTTCAACAGGTTCCAATTCTCCACAATATCTTTGCACCTTTTCGATTACCAATTAGGCGTGCATGCAGCTCTATAAAAGTTGTATGCTAGTGTATTTATGATGGATATTTCATATGCTAGTGTATGCAGGTCTTGGATATTTCATCAAGATTTTTAGGCATTAAAATAAGTCTTATGGTGTTCAATGAAGACTGAGTTTGATAGGATTTTGGGAAAAGTTCCAAATCTCTGAGTGTATTCAATTCAAGCTGTAGCTAGTCCAACTCCATTGCAGCACATTTGTTTATTTTAACACTTTTTTTTATCTAAATATGAAGCTAGCTGTGAATGCAATTAACATTGTGAAGCTTTAGAACTGCACTTTAATTGGAAAAATCTAAACATGCAGCTCTATAAAAAATTTATATGCTAATGTATTTATGATGGATACACCCATTCTTTCTTGATTTTTAAGTTAATGATTTAAATGGAACAATGTGCTTATGCTTTTGTTTCTTTCTACCTTATTTCTTCCACAGCTCTTCCAAACTTGGTGTGTAGCAGTGTACCATGATATTATACAGAGGAAATAAGTATGAAATTGGGTTCTGATGAGGAGTTCCTATACAACCCTTAATTCTTAGAATGGAGTTTTGAAATGCAAATACTTTAAACATTAATTCTTAGAACATTGTAGATTGGAAAGTGGATTTCTGAACCAAACTCTTTTGTTGAACCTCTTAGTGGGTCTATTTGATTCTAAACTTGTCTTTGAAGGAATAAAATAGAACCCACTTTTCTTATTTGCATGCTACTGTTTCAATTATATTTTACTACTTTATTACCTCTCCTCTACAATCTGGAGATTGTAATTGGATTTTTAATCTTGCTTTTTAATAGTAAGGAATTTTAATCTTCCTTTTCTTTTCTTTTTTATTAAATTGGTTTCAAATTTAAAAGAAAAGAAAAGTCAAATTAGTATACAAAGTAATCTCACTAAAAGCTTAAAAAGTCAAATGACTACAAAAACCATGCATAAGGAGAAAAAACTTGTTTCAAAACCTTGTAAGAGCACAAAATTTGCAGAATTAACAAGTTTATTTTTTACTTGATTCTCAAATGTGAAATAAATAACTATGAATACTTTTCGATCTTTTAAGAGTATGAAAAAAATTAAATGTCAATTTTCAATTTTAATGTTTTTGAAAACACATCTAAAGTTTATTTAATTGATTACTCAAATTAAATTACCTTATTTTTTATCAAAATTAAATTTATTAATGTGAAATTTATCAAAAAAAAGAGAAATTATATAACTTTTGCATTGAAGTAAGAAAATGTGAAAAATAATGTGACATAATGAGATATAAAAAAAATAATAAGATACTACATTAAAGATAACCTTAAGAGTCATTTTTATAGGTTGATTTAAGATAATACAAGAGATTATCTTAATAAGGTTTATTAAATGTATCATATTATCCTATTATATAATTATTCATGTGATAGATATAATATTATTTTTTAAAATGTAAAAAAATTAAATAATAATGTGAGAATTTGAATGTTTAATGTTGAGGTTTTGAATTTTACACATTATCAATATAAAAAAATTATTATCACTTAGTAAAAGAATAACGTAAATATAATTTTTGAAAAATGATTACTAAAAATGATTACATATTATTATTTGTCATTAAATAATAATATAAAATATTTCAAATTCATAAAACTATTAATTAATGTTCATCAAACTGTTGGAATTATGTATAGATATTACCAATTTAAAAAAATTACAAATTTCTTGGTAAAAAAAATTAAACCTTTTATCACATAAATTAAACGAGTGTATTATTTTCCCACTATAATTGATTATTAGATTCTTCACACCTTGTTCGAGAAAAAACATTACTTTCATATTGAAGAAAAAATATAAAAGGTCATTTTTATTTTTTTTCGTAAAAAAAACCATAGATTACATTTTGGTAATGTTTTTATTTCGTAATTATTAAGATGTGGTATTTATTTGTTAAAAATCGTTTGAAATCATATGAGAAAAGAATGAAAGAAAAAACGAAATTAATTAATTTATAATTTACAAAAAATAATTAGTCCAAATTGTCATATTTAAGTTTTTTAAAAATTGATCATTTTTTATTTGTGTATATAAGTTAATTTTAATTTATGAAAATATTTATATACTTTTTTCTTATATATTTTTTTATGGAAAAAGTTAATTAGCTAGATTTTGAGTTTGAAAAAGAAAGATTTGGGGAGAGATTAGGGTTAGGGTTAGGAAGGTAGAGACTATAGAATAGGAGAAGATGTTGGGAAAAGATACCAAACATATGGTCCTAATGTTCATCATTGTTTTCAAGAAAAACACAAAGTTGGTCTCTCAATTAATTACTTGGTAAAAATGGATGTTCTTTTTATTGTGGCATACATAAATATTATTACAAGATTTATAATTTAAAATAAAAAATTTGATAATATTAACATGGTATAATTAGTATTTTTATTAGAATAGATTCTAAATTACTCGAATATTATTAAAAAGTTAAATAATTTTTAAATTATATTATAAGATAATTAGTATTATATTAATTAAATTAAGTTAAATATTATTTTATAAATTAAAAGATTATTAATATTTAAAGTAATTTTTATTATTAATAAAAATTTATAAAATAATTTTCAATTGATATAACATTATTAATAACAAAATTTATTTTAAATATTAATAATATTTTAATTTATAAAATAATATCCAACTTAATCAATATAATAATTGATTTTTTTCTTTAAATTGATATTTAATAATTTTCTTATGTTATTTTATTTTATTAATTTATAAAATAAAATTAACTTTCTTATTTATGTGTTATAATTTAATCATATTTTTAATTAATATAAAATCTTCAATATTAAAGAAGAACAAAATGCAACAATTAAAAATAAATAAGAGGGACAAATACAACAAATCTCATTAATTATTAATTTTTCATTTTTTTTAACCAAACAAACAAAGTTAATTTTCTTATTTTCCCATCTATTTTCTCCTAAAACAAATTATAAATGATTTTTATTTTTTTAAAGTCTTCAATTAATTTCTATGATTGATGGATGAGACATTAGACATGCAAAAAATCAAAGCAAAAATTGGTAGGCACATGTCATGAGAACAAAAGTCTTCCATCAACATGCATGATTTGATATAGGTCACTAGCTCATACATAGCTATAACCTATTTTGTAAATTAATGTCTAAACCTAATTTATTATTTTTTTTAACCTTTTTTTAAAATTAGTATCATTATTTTAAAGTTTTTTTCACCTATTTTCCTATTAAAAACTTGTTTCATGTATAAATATGTTAGCATGTTAAATATTGGATAGACCACCATTTTAAAAATGTCACTAACATGTTTACTCATCGATTAGTGAAAAATTAAACTAATTACTTTAAACTAAACCAAAACTAAATATTGTACTAAAACTAAACCAAATTATTTTAAATTTGTTAAACAAAATTTCAAAGTTAAAAAAAATCTCAATTTTATCTATCATTAATTTTAAAATTAGTACATGCATAAGTTTAAAATTTATGTAAGTAACCATCTAATTCAATAAGAATTTTACACACATACAAGCCCACACTCAACTTATATCAACTTAGGATTCAAACTTAAAGTTTCTTACCCTTCAAAGTATTTAAGTTTTAGAATGATTAAAATAAAAATGTAGGATTGTTTTTACTTTTTTCCTGTGATTGACAGATGATTATTGTCAACTCCATAATAATACTTAACACGAAAATTTGTATATATAAAAAAATAAAAATATATGAGATTTATTTATTTTTACCTTAAAAGCACATCTAATCCTCAAAACATGTTAAATTTTGGCTTAATTATAATTTTGTCTTATTTTTTAAAAATCCGTAATTTTGATCATAATTTTTTTATGATTTACAAACTAAATTAATCAATATTATTTTAATTTATTAAAATATATAAAAAAATATTAAGCATAAAATTTTTCTGTAATTGTGTAAGAGTGTGATGAAGCTTCTTTGGTTTTGGTTGAATATGAAGTAACGAGTGAGAGAGAGTAACTAACTTTCTCACTGTGATGGAGTCTTACGGTCCTCTTCTAGAGAAGACCCGAGTGCCTCAACCGGGGCTCCAAAAGCTCGCGGTTGAATCCATTTTCTCGAAGCTTCGATCCGCGCCGAAGCATCTCGACCCGGAATCCGAACCCGGAAGACGCGCCATTTTCCTCTGCCTCACCTCGCCGTCTCCTCACGTCGTCGACCACTCCGTCCGCCTCCTCTGCCGCCTCGCCGCCGACTCAGTCGTCCCCGTCGCGCGTGATAGAAACTGAAGAAGCTGAAAGATAGAAACTCGATTATAATTACTGAAATGAGTGTGAGTTTGTTTTAAATTGAGGAAGTTCAGTGAAAGAAAATAATTGGGAAGGGCATGGAGAGGGAGAGTGATATTTTCATGAACTATTTGATTTATGTGAATTATGTTATTGGTTAGATAGAGAAAGTTGTGTTGTGATGGATCACTGTTTTCATGTGCAAACATGGTTGTAGTTGACAAGGGAGCGAAAGAATAAACCCTGAGAATTTTGTATAACTTGATGCACTAGTTAACTTCACGAGCAAGGTTCCAAAGAATGGCTGTGACTGTGAATGTGCCCTCATTGACTGCATTTGCCTGCAATTTCTCACAATAGGATCGCGAAGAATTCATCACTGCAAGTGCTATGTGAAACTTTGCTCCTGACCTTGAATGAAGTTTGATATTTTGTTTAATGTTTGGCAGGTGTTGTTGTGCCGGCCAGAGGTTCAGTCTGAACTTCTGCAGCAGGTGTTGCTGTTTATGTTGCAGAATAAGCAGGTGGGAATGGTGCGCGTTTGTGAGTTTTTAAGGCCGTTGTTGGATGTCTCAATCATAAAATTGTTAGTTTTGGAGTCATCCTCTTCCTCGTTTGCCATGCAACTGGTATCGTCTATGGTGACTTTCTGTTGCTCTTTTCCACATGACTCCATGCCTGTTTTTAAGCTGCTAATTGAGTGCCTTAAGTATCTTCCGCACGAGGGATCCGAAGTAAGTGTAATACGAGAATAAGCATTGGATATGTTGTGTTAAATTAGTTCTTTGTTCGTTTTGTTTTATTAGTTTAGTGATAGGTGGAGTGAAATGATTATCTTGTTTCTGTTTTGTTTTCGGACCTTCCCAGGACTACAGGAAATTAATATTTATTGTAGAACATATGGTGGAGGCATATATAGTTGTACTGAAATCTTTGGCTGGAATGAAATCAGTACGTCCCTTGTAATTTAAACTTCTCATTTGCGTTCCTTGCTTTTATGAGGATGTTTTCTACTTCAATTTAATTAATGTCTTGCCCTTGTATTTTTGTTGATCCCTGTTAGCAGCTGATAACTGAAGCTCAACTGTGTGCTGTTGAATTTCTGGAAACAGTTCTTTCTCTATCTACATGTCTTCAATGGCACCCTGGTGGTGATGAGCCCGTATGTGAACTCTTTATGCGCTTGTTAACTGTACAGAAAGATATTGGGTTAGCATGGTTACCTGGTTTGTCATCAACTATTGTATCATTATTCATAATCATTGTTCAATCAGAACTTGAACACGAACAAATTTCTATATTGAAACTCCTTCTCTTGATCCTGAAGTGGAAATATGATAGTGGTATGTTTTCTATAGCTGTCTTGATTTTGAGGTTTAAGCATGCATGCAAGTCCAATGCACTTTCATTTTCCATCAAGTTCTAAGTCAATCTCTAAAGTGTTCATATTTCATATTTTCATGGAAAAGATGTTTATGAATTTTCCAGGATACTGCTCTTGCATACTCTTTCTTTGTCTAGTTGCAAATAATAGACTTTAAGAAATATGTATATGTTTTTTCAGGATGGAGAATCTTCTTCCAGAACTTCCCTTCTGAAGTTGACTTTACCGGGATTGAATCAAAGTGAAATAATGTATGATAGACCAGCATCTTGGGTTTCCCATTTAAGAGGGTTCTGTCTGTCAATTGTTGACCAACGAAAATCTTCATTACTTCTCTCACATTCTCAGGAAGTGTTTCTGAATGGTATAACCTTTTAGCTTTTGTAAAATGGAGTTATAATTGTGTTAAAGGATGCAAGAAATTAATGTTATTTCAATGTCTGCCTTGCAGAGATGCCCTTGTTACTCAGTGCCGTTCTCAATGTTTTATTGATACATCCATCAATAGGGACTGCTTCTGTCGATTCTTTGTCTTCCATTGCGATTATGGATCCCAAACTAGGAGTTCCTTTGTTGCTAACAATTATGTTTTACAGTAATATATTCAGAAGAAATGATGTCAATTGCCATGATATGCTGGTAATTTCTCCCTTTTGTAATGACACTTATTGCATATCTTACCTTGTTCTTTTGTCTCCCATCATATGTACATTATTTTTCTTCCTCTCTTATTTTTTGGTTCTTTTTCCAGTTAAAAGTTTTTGAAATGCTGCCATCACTTGCTTCACACTCGGCAATGATTCCACTTGTTGTTCAAACTATCCTGCCAATGCTTAACAAAGATGCAAAAGTGTGCGTACACCAGCTAGATTGTATAAATGTGTATTTTGTTTGGTTCTTTTAAAAAAATATTATTGTTATTATTATATTATTCTTGCTCATTAGTATCCTGTTTTTGGAGAGATGATGTGTACCATTGAGGTCCCTTTTTTAGCATTGAGTATAACATAAAAATGTAATCAAAGTATGTGAATTCTGAGCTGCTTTTGTCTTTAGTTGGAAAATGGAACATAATGACATCCAAAAGCCAATTTTGTCTTTATAATTTCTGCTTTTCCTTTGTATTATTTTCAGGAGCCTTACTGGTTTTTGAATATTCTTTGCAAATGACATATCCCTTCTGTACTTGTGCCCGTAAATATAAGTACAAATCTAGTGCTCCGGATACGGTAGTAAATCCTAAATATAAGTAGGATGTTTGGTTTTTAAGATAGAAAATTCGTTGTGGTGCTTAAATGTCATCTTGGCCTTGAAACTAAAATATGGTTGCATTCTTAAAAATATTAAATATACATGCAATTTAGCTTTAAATACTTTTCCTCAACATGCAGCTCATTACATTCTACGGCAACTAGATTGCTTTGTCGAACCTGGGAGACTAATGATCGAGCCTTTGGGAGTTTACAGGTGAGCTTTTCACTCTACACTTTCCTGTATTTTCCATTGCAACAAATATTATCTTAGGCGGACATGTATTCATAACTATTTTATGCTGAAGATGAGATGACTTGAAATTTTGTAATTGATCGAAGAAATGTAATTGTGAACTCAATAAAATTGTAACTGTTTGTGAAAAGTTTTCTTAAGTAAATTTAAACACATTGAAATGGTGCTAGTATTCCGTTCTGTAACTCTATTATTTATTAAGATGTGCTACATATGATTAATATTTCCATTGTTCTTAAGAGTAGAATTTATTTCTAGAAAATTTATTTGTAGATAAATAAAGTAAATAACTTATTTTCTAAGCTTTTTACTTGGCTTTGATGATTAAAATCTGAGATAACTCCTGACATATTGATAAACGGTTAGTCCAAACTGTTTTTGAATTGGAAAGCTAGCTGCTAGAGTTAATGTATTTATTTATTCTTAAATTTGTTTGCATTTAAAATTGTTTGATATCTAGAAGTTAACATAGAAGTAGCAAGAATAATAGTTTCTTTTTTGCAAAAGATCCACACTTTTCTCATATTTTTGGAGAGGACATATTCACCCAAGCAAAGTTCAAACTTAAATCCACAATTCTTTGATGCTAAGTAAACAGTTCTTACACATAAAACCACAATTCTTTCTGTACTGTGATATATTCTTGTGAATCCATGAAAAGGACACATAAAAAGGTTTTCTATAAATTTATGTACAATCTGACAGTTTGGCATTTTGTCTGTCTCATTCTTTCTAACTTTTGTCCATGCAACATATTTCTTAGATTTTTATTGAGGATTGAAATTCCAATTTTGTTTGAGTATTTTACAGTCCCTGGCCATGTCTTCAAAATCTTACTACAGTAAATTTTTCCTATATATATATATATATATATATATTTTACATTTGTCTCTATCTAGGGTGTCTTGCTCCCTAAAGGGTTCACCAATTTCACATCTGAGAGAGAAATCTGCATCAGCATGGCTGCTTCCATTCGAGATGTTTGCCATAGAAGTCCTGATAGGGGTGTTGATCTCATCTTGTCTGTTTCGGTATGCTCTGCCTGTACTGTTTTCTTGATTTTCTTTTTGCAGTGCATCCTTTGATAAGAAATTACGGTTTAACAGTCTTGCATTGAGAACCAAGATCGTGTAATTAAAGCTCTAGGCTTGCAAAGCCTTGCCTTCCTGTGTGAAGCTGATGTGATTGGTAATTTTCTAAACATATTTGTGGAACAATACTATACCAAGGAATAGTAATTTATGCATTTACAATTGTTTGATACCAGATCATGTTCAATTTATTTGTTAAATAGCATTCTGATCTGATATGTTGACTTCTTTAGATTTTTACACTGCATGGGATGTCATTGCAAAGCATGTGCAAGGTTACAAAGATGATCCTATTCTTGCTCATAGGTAAGCATGTCTAAGATTCCTCTGCATACACTTATACGTTGTCGACATAGATTATAATAATGATGGTGGTGAATTATAGAAAATGAAAAATTAGAAGTTATATCCCAACTCATCAAGTGACATTGACAACTTCAGAATTTTTCATTCTTGAGGATCATGAATTTTCTTAAACAAAATATTGCTTTACGTATTTATCTTCTTCCAGTTAATAATATTTGATTCTGTGTAGTATTTAGATTGAGGTGTTCTTTCTCCATAAATTAATATATAATTTCCTAGTTTAAATTGTCATTCTGTTGTCTCATTAAAAGATATTTCCTGTATTATGGCAGCCTTTGCCTTCTGCTAAGGTGGGATGCAATGGATGCAGAAGCATATTCAGAAGCATCAAAGAGTGTGCTTCCAATTGTTTGGAATGTAGTTACCTCCAGTCAAGATAGACAGTGGGCAAAAGCAAGAATTTCAGCCCTGGAGTCACTTTCCCAATATGAAGTATATCCACTGATACAAATGTTGCTCTTCTGCATGAGTGAGTGGACTGTTATTTTATTGAATGAAAGAGTAATTTACACTTGTTCCTTTAATATTGTTTTGCTGTCACTTTCCAGGTATCCCAACTTGAAAAGAGTATTCCAGATTTCAAGAAAATGATTTTAGAGTTGTTCTTTTCTGAAACAAGCCCCAACGTTCTCAAGGCTATGGAGGATTTTCATGTCAAGATAATAGCATATGAGCACATGTAAATACTGCATCCTACAATTTACTTATATAGGATGGTGTAATCTTAGTATGATTGAATTTGTTATTTTTTATATCCATTTGCCTTAGAAATCGCCGAAGACTAGTCAAGGAAAAAAGAGTTACAGGAAGCAAGATTGAAAAATTGATGAATGTATTTCCACAGGTTATATTCTCTTCAGGTATGGTGGTATCAGCTTTCCATTGTGTTCTTTTCCCAAGAATTCTTGCAAGAAGAAATTCAGATCTGATGGTTGAAAAAATAAAATGAAATGCTTAAATCAAGTCTTTTGTTACCAATAGCTCTTATCAGACTCTGTCTGGTTTAATATAATGATTTTCTTGTGTTATTTGCATACGCCTTGATCTTAAGCAACTATTTACAGGAAAGATAAAGGAAACTAGAGAATTACCTGGTGCCGCTTTAATATGTTTTTCTTTCACTCCTAAAGATGTGAATGAACATCAAGCATCCAAAGTACGATATTGACAGTTAAATATAATCGGATTAGAATTGAATGAACTTTTGATCTGATATTATAAGTATTCAGAGGTTAAGAGATGTACATACTGGGTATGAAATTGCTCTAGTGGAAGTAGCTGCTTCTCTTCAGCTCTCAAGAAATATCTTGCTTGCGCTGATGGCACTGCAGTCATGGAAAGGCTTTGTGCGACGTTGGATGAAGGCTTACACACTGTCATATGATGCTAAGGCACAATTGAGTGTCCTAGATAAAACTTCTAAAGCTGCTAGTGACATTTTTAAGGTCAAGATTGGTCTTTTGTCATTACAAACCATCTTTTTTTACCCATTTATCAGTTATTTGTATTGAATGCAGAAGTTTGTCATGTCTGATTTAGGTTTTTTTACATGCTTTTTGTGCAGAGTATGATGGCTATAGCAGATGAGGCTATACCTAGAGCTGCTGAAAATATTGCACTGGCTATCGGAGCACTTTGTGTGGTGAGAAGGTTTTCTATGGTTATGCACTCATTTAAAATCTTTAAAGATTCTGCTTAATTATCCTCTGTGCCACATGTTGGCATCTTAACATATACACTGTTTTCAAGATTATTGAACATGTAGTGAGTCAGCTCTCTAATATCTAGTTAGTAATGTATCTTGTCTAATTAGCATAATAACATTTGCTTGCAACTAACTTTGGCCTTTCTATTGTCAGGTTTTGCCTCCTTCTGTTCACACAGTTAAATCTGCTGCTTCAAAGTTTCTTTTGGAATGGTTGCTCCAACATGAACATGAACACCGCCAATGGTCTGCTGCAATTTCTCTAGGATTAATCTCTAGTTGCCTTCATGTAACAGATCATAGACAGAGATATCATAACATCACCGGACTTCTTGAGGTATTCTTGTTCTCTATTTTTTAATTAAAATTAAGTGCCGATGAAAGTAAGTTTGAATATTAAAGAACCTATAACATTTTCTATGAATTTTTCTTGACATTTTAGATTAATCACAAGTGTTTGTGGAAATTTTCATAAGTTCACCTTTTTTGCTTAGATTTTATTAATCAAAAGTTTTTTGGAGGTTCTAATAAGAGGTTGTAACACACTTAGGTTCCCAATTTCCATTGTAGTAGAATAGTTGAGAAGTAAGAATGCTATTACACACATGAAGGCTAATGTCAGAGTTTTAAATGGATTATTCTGTCAATTTTTATTATTTTTTTTCAATTTGGTTCACTCTTGAGAGAAACTTGTTGATAAGATTTTCTGGCATTGCATTTAAGTGATTGTATGAACTTCCAGGTTCTTTTTGATAGCAGAAGTTCCCTTGTAAAAGGAGCATGTGGTGTTGGATTGGGTTTTTCTTGACAAGATCTTCTTACCAGGGTTGAAACTTCTGTTACCTCTACTGTGATGAAAGAAACAGAGAAGATTCCAGAATCTGAATTGCTAGGAAGAATTATTACTGCCTTAGCTACAATGATACAACATAGAACTCAATGTTCCTCTGATGTTTTACACAGTCTATGTTCTTGCTTTCCACTGGGTTCATATGACATAAGTGGTAAAGCATATGAACAGATATCTGACAACACTGAAGACTTGGAAGAAGATATCTGGGGTGTTGCTGGACTTGTTCTTGGTCTAGCTAACTCCATTAGTGCAATATACAGAGCTGGAGAGTTGGAGACAGTTATTAAGATAAAGAACTTGGTAATATCATGGCTTCCATATGTGCATTCAGTAGTTGAAATAAAAACTTTCCTAGGGAAAGAATCTGAAATTGTTTTAGCACTAGGATCCTGTATTGCACTTCCCACTATAGTAGCTTTTTGCCAGAGAATGGAATTGATGGATGATGCTGAGTTGGACCACATTGTGATTGCCTTTAAAGAGTTGATTTCCGAGTTAATTTCTGTGAAAAAGTCTGGCATTTTGCACCATAGTATGCTGATGGCATCATGTGCTGGAGCAGGAACTGTACTTTCTTGTATTTTGAATGAAGGTGTTTACTCTATTGAGGCTGAACACGTTAAATGTTTACTGGAACTGTTCAGGAAATGTTACGTGAATCCTTTCCCTTCTCTTGTTCATCTTGGTGGCATGCTAGGAGTTGTTAATGCTATTGGAGCAGGTGCAGAAATTTTGGTCAATATGAATTTTCCAAAGTACACTAGGCAATCTGATTATCAGAAGGTAATTTACCTTTTTGATAAAAATTGATACCAGCTATCTCATCGTATTATTTATTTTTTTCTTGCTTCATATTTAAATATCTTACTATTTAAAAAACAGGAGTCTTCCTCTGTAATGGGCCCTCTCCTATCAAGTTCTGATTTTGAACCATACTTGACATCATTGGTGCAAGAGTTGTTTCTTGTGGCACAGAATTCTGATACTCAGCAGCTACAACAGTTTGCTTCCTGGGTGCTTGCCTTCCTTCGACATCATTTATGGTCCAGGGAACTTTTGGGGGTTGACAGTGATAGCAGTGTAGCTGAAACTAGTTCAAAATCTGTTTCCCATAGTTTTTCTGAGGACAGTGTTGTTTTGAACCTTAGTTTGTGGCTTATGGATTTCAAATACACTGACGTAAATGTTTTATTTTGTATAAATTTTTATATGTATTTATTCATTTGCTTGCATTGGACTACTTTTCTTCCCATCTGTAACTCTTTTTTTCTGTTTATTCTCCTTTCTTTGTCCGATAGAAGGTGTGATCCTTTGCATTTAATGTCTAAGTTGATGCTTAATTTTTCTTTTTAGAATTATCTAAACATATTTTCTTGTCACGTTTGGGAGTTGAAAATCAAACTAACTACAAAAGTAGCTTAAAATCCATAAATCATTTAGTCATGATTATATATAAATTTCAAGTGTCCACTGGAAGCTAGTTGTTGGGATTTGAACTTAAGTGTTTTTTTAGAAGTCTTATGAATGAATTTAATATTACACTTTTTCGTGTACCCTTTTTAATTACTGGCTTAAACAATAAAATCATCTTGGTTTTTTGTTGATCTTGGTTATTCGATGATATTCATCATTGCATTATTCGTTACATGTTTTGTGCCATTGCGTAAACTGAATTCAACACAGTAACTACTTCTGCTTCTCCTATTTAATTATTTTTTTGTTTGATTTTGGCATGGGTGTATATGATAAACTTCCGTTGTACATCTATATTTTCTATTACAATAGTTTTATGATATGTTTTTTTGTTAGTACTTCTCATTTTTCTCTTATTTTGTCATCCAAATTCAGCCCGGAACTGTTGACACAGTCATTGCTGTATTAAGGTGTCTTTCTAGAGCTCCCAGGTTGCCAAGCTTGGATTGGGGCTCAATTATTAGGCGTTGTATGAGGTATGAGGTCAAAGTTGTTGAATTGCTACCCAAAGACTCTACTTGCAAGAATGGAACTCTTCGGGAGGAATCCACCATGTTTGCAATGGCTCATGCAAATCAATTTGATTCGCTTCTAACTTTTCTTGATGAGCTATCTGACTTTTCCAGATTGAGAACACTTGAAATAAATCTGCAGTCATGTCTGCTAAACCATCTGGCAGACCTTGTAAAAGTGTTTTCAAAGTCCAGGCTTGAGAAACTATTTGGTGATGTGAGCAATCACTTATTGTCTTTTACTTCATATATAGAGTTGGGCACTTACCACAAAAGCTTGTTATGTATTTCATGCTGGAAAGGTCTCTATGAATGCCTGGACGAGGTTTCTGTGGATACATCTAGTCACATATCTCATATTGAGAGGTGCATGGAAGTTCTATTTACTTTATTGCCGGCAGTTCAATCTTCTGTAAGTGTAGTGTCAGGGGATGTTACTTCTGCAGAGGAATGGTCCGAGGCTGTTAGATTCTTAGGGAAGGCTCCAGAAAGTTGGCTATTGGATTTCTTGAAGGTATGGTGTCCATACATGATATCTCTTCATCCAACTTTCCCCATCAAGAAAAATATTTTGAGTTCTGTCACACAATAATAGTAGTAATCTCTTACAATATGTGATAATTTCTATTGTTTGTTGCCTGTATTATGTTATGAGATGTTTGTTGTTTATCTTAAGCTAATTCTTCCTGTTGTTCATTCAAACTAATTGAGGTCTAGCTTATTATTAGGTACGAATTGTCACTTTAAACCTGTGATCTATGCTGACAGTTGCAATCCACAGGTTTCACATGGGAAGTTTGTTCAGAGTGCTGGAAAATCTATTGAAATCCAGAAAAAGGTTTGTGCTAAGATTAAGCTTGTGAAGACTGGTTCCCTTTCAGTGACTGAACTTGGAAAGATGAAATCCTACATTTTGAACTCCCAATCACAAGGTTAGTTTTCTGCTTTGGTACTCAATGTTTCTTTATTTTTTGGTAAAGGAAAGCTCATATCAGTTTGGGCTGAAATAATTGATGGTTCACATGTCAAATGTCAATACTATTGGTCTAATTTTTGCAGGACTCTGGGATATACTCTTTGAAGTTGTGGCAGCTTTCAATGCACTAAAATTCGGCAGAAACATAATGCATGTTGTACCTTTATTTTTGTGTTCTTCTTACACAACCCTTATGTACTATAGTTCTAACCTTGGAATTGATCTTCGAAATATGTAATGCATTTCGATTAGATTACACAAGAAAAATTATTGTGTTCCAAACCCTTGATTCCAAAGTTGAGTGAATGCTTCCATTGGAATGCCTAGTTTTTCTGTGACTTGATACAAATCCACGTAATGGTTTGAATCCTGAAAAAATGTTCCAAAGTTGTTTTAATGAAAAAGTTCATTTAACTTTTTATACATTATATATATGAATTTTTTAAAATGTAGAAAAGTGTTGGCTGTCTATTAAGTGCTGAAATTCCATACATCATAAAGTAGAAATAGAGGGATCGTATATTGTGATTAGGTAAGGAATTTTCTTACAACCTGTTCAAAGTGTTTTGTTTCTCAATAAATTTGTTTCACAACTACTGTGTTGTTCTTCACATGCTTGGTTTGGAGGGTTGTCTAGGTTTAATTACATTACTCAATGTTGGGAAGTGTATGAAGAGATGGGAAGACTTGGAGTACATAGGAATGCTTATACTTTCAATATTATTACTCATGTTTTATGTAAAGATGGAGATACAAATAAGGTGACAGGGTTCTTGGAGAAGATGGAGGAGGAAGGATTTGAACCTGATTTGGTTACATATAACACACTTGTTAACAGTTATTGTAAGAAGAGGAGATTGGAGGATGCTTTTTATCTATACAAGATCATGTATGTCAGAGGTGTGATGCCTAATTTGATCACATATGCAACACTTTATATCTAAATGATAAGAAAATTATTATTTTTATTTAATTAATATATTAAAATTATAAATACTCAAAAAACACCTAAAATATATTCAAAGTGATCGATATTTATGTGTATATTTTTTTCCACAAGTTAAGTTAGAATTAGGAAAATTCAACAGTTAGACATTAAATAGGTTTGTCATATCAGAAAATTCAACAATTATTGATTGATTTGGGGCATCAACCTTGTTTAGATGCAGATTTTGTACACTATGGATTTATGCACTCACAAGTACAACTCATCAAAACCGTTGAAAAAAAGTCAATCTGCTTAAGTTTGAACCATCCACTACTAATCCAACTATCACTCTTTCTTATTGGTGGCTAGATCAGGGAATTCATGAAGTTTGAACCATTCACTACTAATTAATCCAACTATCACTCTTTCCTATTCGTGGCTGCATCAGGGAACTAAACTGAGAATATATATTATGAATTCATCGGAAGCATTAGCAAGGGATTTGAAAAATAAAACACACCTTGTGAGGTTAAAGTTAAAATGAAATAAGAACCACATCCCTGATGATCCAAGGAAACACAAGGAACTACTTGAGATTCTCCAGCCCTCCAAACACTTGGAGGTTTTTCAATCAAGAACTACACCAAGTTCTTGGAAAGGTTGGAATTCTACAACATGAAGGAATGAAGGAAAGGGAAGAATGGGAATGTAAAACTACTTCTTTTCCACGTCTTCAACATCTTTCTGTGGATCAATGTCCCAAGCTGAAAGGTCTGTCAGAGCAACTTCTTCATTTAAAGAAATTATTTATTTGTCACTGTGATAAGCTCATCATGAGCATTATGGATACATCGTCGCTTGAACTCTTGGAAATTTTTTCATGCCCACTTGTGAATGTTCCCATGACCCATTACAATTTCCTTGAACAATTGACTATTGATGCTAGCTGCAACTCTCTTACAATCTTCCGGCTAGATTTCTTTCCAAAGATCCGTTTAATTCATCTGAGAAGGTGCCAAAATCTGAGAAGAATTTCACAGGAGCACACTCATAATCATCTCAAAGAATTGGCAATTAATGATTGCCCTCAATTTGAATCATTTCCGGGTGAAGGATTAACTTGGGAATGTTCATTGCTGAAACAGAGTTGTCAGAATCCAGAAGGCGAAGACTGGGGGAAAGATTGATCACTTTCAGAAACTGAGTGTTAGGTAATAAGATGAAGCACAAGTTCAGAAATAGATGTGGAGAAAATCCCATTTGTCTTTCTCTTCTACAATATCTCTGTACCTTTTCAATTACAATTTTCTTAAGTTGCAAATATTTCACTCTGTAATAGGCATTTACTAAACCTTCAGAAGTAATGGTAACCTGTTATGCATGTGTTTCAAAGTCTGTTTGTACCATTAGACGATGAAATACGGAGAAAAGAAGTAAAAGGGTTTGAAATTGTGACTCCTACATGAGAGAAGGAAATTGAAGCATTGAAGCAGTGAGCATTGCAAATACCTTTTACACCTGACTGTTATTTTGTGTAATTGTTGAACTGTAAAAGGTATACACTTGTTTTCTAGTTAAACTTCATGTTGTCCACCAACCTAGCCTAGGTATTTGTCAGACTATACCTTCAACAAATGTTTGGAGACATTAGCTACAATTTATTTTTTCTTTGATAACAACTTTAACTTGAAATTCTTCTAAAATAAGGCACATGTATTTCTTAATGGAAGAAGCTTTAGATATTCTTCTAAAATCCAGCATGCAATAATTATAAACCAAGACAAATGAACTTTTCCCAGAGCACTCATTATGCCATCAACCCTCTAGCAGAAACAAAAACTAGATGAAATTAAAGGTAAAAGATCTCAAACCAGATATGAAATGTGAATGAAAGAAATTCAACAGTTCAGACGTGATTGTTTGAAATTCAGCACAGTCAATATTAAAGAAATAAGACCCTTTCCTTCTTCATACATTGTTTCCTAAATATATATATAAATATAAAAGCAAAATTATGTATGATATGTTAATATCAACATGTTTGCTCTATAATTTGTTAATACTGAAGCTAACTTTTGTTACAATCTGGAGGAGGTGCCCTCAAATTTTCATAAACTCACAAAGTTGCCTTGAATTTACAATAACAAGTGACAAAGATGCCAATGCATTTGGGAAAATTGAAGAATCTTAAAGTACTAGGTACATAGATATGACCCAAGTTAAAAGGTTTTTCAAAGCAACTTCTTCGTTTAAAGGAAATATATATTTGTGATAACATGGAAGCATGGTGCTTACCAGAGGGTATAACTAGATCCATTTCAACTCCTGAAATCTTTAATTTTTTTAAAAATATCTCTTGCATAAATATAAAAATATATTCCTTTATTATTTATATTTAAGACATTCAGATTGAGAAATTGTTAATATTTGATATTTTGTTATATTTTACTCTATATATAGAGTATATGAATAAATAAATCAAACTCCTCGATATCATATATCTTTTAAATTTGCATGAATATAATATAATTGTTGCATAGAAGATATTATTTGAAGTCAGAGATTATCCAAGCAATTAAAATTTTGGTTTCGAAATACTCTCAGATTTCATTTGTTTCATCTTATTATCATTATTATCAGACATTCATTCATGGATTACAGTTGTCAACACTTTTCTTATCAGAAACAGTCAACAATTATTCCTTCACTGGGGCCCACAACCCTCTTCCCATATCAGGATTTCATACTTTCATTCATCACAACCAAATGTGTTATACTTAAACTGATGATATTTGTTAAAGGAGGATGGCTCAGCTACGTTTTTCATGATTCAATTACTTTTATTTTATTCTTATTTTCGTGCAAAATTATTTCAATTGTTCTCTTGAAATTAAATTCCAACCAAATGTGTTTCCTAATTTTAGAATACTACGAAAATCGTGAAGGTGGTCTGGCATTTGGCATCCATTCGGAACGAGTATTCTGTAGTTGGAAGTTATGGCGGCATCATCTTCATTTATCTAGCTTTCTTTGTATATTTGTTTTCATTTCCACATTTTTTCCTTCTATCTTCTTATTTCATGCTGCTACAGTTTCTGACAAAAAAAAAATGAACTTAAACCTAATAATAGATCACTGAAACTGGGGAGAAAATGACCCCAAAAATAAAATTCAGTTGTTAACTATGGAAAATGACCCCATAAAAAGAAAAGGTTCAATTATGGATTTTTTTAATTTATTGGATGATAGAAATTATAGTTATAGGGAAACTTTCTTTTCTGCAAAATCATATGTAGAGGGAAAGACTCTCAAAAAGTGTCCTTCTTAAATCTGGTTTAAGGATGAAAGATTGAGGGGAAGAATTAAAGCCTTTCATGTTTGGAAGAATATTGGCTGAAAAAGGAGAACAGTAAAGGTCAAAAGATTCAATATCTTGAAAAAGAGAAGCAAAATAAATGTAAACTAAATTTACTAACTACAAGAAAATCAGCTTTACCATAGGAGTCGTCTAACTCAATTAGTTGAGTAGTGTGGTGTGTTTTTTTTATCAGCAAGAAAAAATAAATAAATATGAATCATTTCAGGGGTGATCCAACCCTTATACATCTTGCACTGAAAGCCCATAACAATCAAAACAAACAACATAGTTGAGTAGTGTGTGAGTTGTTGAAAACCTCCTAGTACCTATATTCAGTTCCAATGAATAAAAGAATCGTCTTTAACTCTTAATAAGAGAAAATTATACTTGAAATTTTGTAAATGATTTGATTCATGTAGTGCCAATGAGTGGTATATATTTCTAGTTTGTATTCTTTGTCTTTATTTCTGATAAACTCTGTCAATAGGTTTGAACCTGTTTGATATATTTGGTCGATGCAGAGAGAGTGATTTAAGAAGCTTTGAACAAGTCTTTACATAGCATATTATAATTTTTGACGCATTTTCATTTGTTTTAAATGTGTGTTTAATTTAGTGTTCATTGGGTTAATTTTTGACCAGCTTCTAATGTGTTAGAGTTCAGCAGTTCCCGCAAAAGAATGTCAGTGATAGTGAGGAATGAGGAAAATCAATTATTGCTCCTATGCAAGGGTGCAGACAGGTTTCAATTAATATCTCATGCTTTTTGAATGATGGAGTTGTTATTAGCATGTAGAGTAACGTCAAATTGTGTATTTCCCTGCATATATTCAGTGTAATGTTTGAAAGGCTCTCACAGCATGGAAGACAGTTTGAGGTTGAAACCAGATATCATATAAAAAGGTACGCCGAGGCTGTATTTGACATGGAAATAGAGGTTCCTGAGTGTATTGAAAAGCTTGCACGGGCAAAAATCAAGTTATGGGTATTGACTGGAAATATGCAGGTTACAAGGTTGGTAAAATTGGGAACTGGGAAGACAATAACATTATGTATTGGTGATGGGGCAAATGATGTTGGCATGCTTCAGGAGGCTGATATTGGAGTTGGCATTAGTGGTGCTGAAGGGATGCAGGTCTAAAGATACATTTGATTATTCTTATCTGGGCTGCTCTTTTACCTGTTCTTAAGAAAGATTATATTCTCCAAAACCATAATAAATGAAGAAACTGAAGAGATTCTAATATAACTTAGGGAGTGTTAAAGAGCTTATAGGGACTTTATTTGAGCTTATGATAATAATTGATGATTCTTATAATTATAACCTCTTTAGCTTATTTCAATGAGCTTCATAGTGAAGCTTATAAAAATAAGTTGTTATTAGCCTATTCCAATCACTTCTATGTTCCTATTTATGACAAAGTTGAGTGAATGCTTCCATTGGAATGCCTAGTTATAGACAGTTTATGTTCATGCTTTCCAGTGGGATCTTAAAACATAAGTGCTAAAGTATGTATGAAGACTTGGAAGAAGATATTGGGGCTGTTGCTGGGTCTAGCTAACTCCATTCATGTATATATATATATGTATATGTAAACATTTAATAAATTAGTAAAATATATGAAATTAAAAATTATAGTAATTGAACTGAGGATGGAGTTAAAATAATAATAAAATGTCCAATTCAGGTGCTAATTTTTAACGTGCTAAAATTTTATATTGAAGAACATAAAAAACAAGTCTTTTTCATCATGGTAACGCATGTATCAGAAACACAAATTTTGACTTCATCACAGAAGCAGGTTTCAACAACAGTGACAAGGGTTCCTTGGCATCTTCATCATCATGAAAAAGCAATTGATGATATTTAGCAACAATAGAATCTTAAAAAAATAGAACATCTAATACATGGAACTTTGCACAGTTTTATTATTCTAGTCGTCACAGTATTATATTATGCCAAACTTTTAAAAATATTCTTCGACATTTTTATAGTAACTTCTTCCAAAAATTTGTCAAAATGCAAAATGTTTTGAGGTGCTGGTAAAATCTTTTTATATCTTTAATATCGCCATCAATAGAACACTATATTTCCACTACCAAAAACATATCCTATTTATTTAAGAATAAATATCTAGCTTTATAAGACCCTTTAAGTATCCCACCATCTTATTTCATTCTGTCCCTATATACACAAGTTCTAAAAAACACCTCATACGTTACAAACGGTAACTAATTAAGCTAGCCTGGAAATTCATAAACAAAGAGAAATATGTTGATGGGAAGACTTACAGGTTGGGTAGCCATCAAAGAGAAAGATTCCTTGCACTTAATCACTGTCCATTTCAAATCACACACTTCCATTCACTTCATTTCCAACTCCTTCCTACCATGGCAGCAGAACTTGTTGGTGGTGCTCTTCTTTCCGCCTTTCTTCAGGTTGCATTCGACAAGCTGACTTCTCCTCAACTTCTGGACTTCTTTCGTGGAAGAAAACTTGATGAGAAGCTCCTCGCCAATTTGAACATCAAACTGCATTCCATCAATGCTCTCGCTGATGATGCTGAACTCAAGCAGTTCACAGATCCACACGTCAAAGCATGGCTTTTTGCTGTCAAAGAGGCTGTCTTTGATGCAGAGGATCTTTTGGGTGAAATAGACTATAAACTCACCAGATGCCAAGTCAAAGCTCAATCCAAACCTCAAACCTGTACTTACAAGGTATCAAATATCTTCAACTCTATTTTCACTTCATTTAATAAGAAAATTGAATTTGGGATGAAAGAAGTCCTAGAGAAACTAGAATATCTTGCAAACCAAAAGGGTGATCTTGGTTTGAAGGAGGGTACTTATTCTGGTGATGGATCAGGTAGTAACGTGCCACTGAAATTGCCATCATCTTCTTTGGTGGTTGAAAGTGTTATTTACGGCAGAGATGCTGACAAAGATATAATCATTAATTGGCTCACATCTGAAACCGACAATCCTAACCACCCATCAATACTTTCCATTGTGGGCATGGGTGGCTTGGGTAAGACCACACTCGCCCAGCATGTGTACAGTGACCCAAAGATCGAGGATGCAAAATTTGATATCAAAGCATGGGTCTGTGTTTCTGATCATTTTCATGTTTTGACAGTGACAAGACAAATTCTTGAGGCAATCACAAATAAAAAAGATGACAGTGGGAACCTAGAAATGGTTCACAAAAATCTGAAAGAAAAATTGTCAGGAAAGAAGTTTCTTCTTGTTTTGGATGATGTTTGGAACGAAAGACCAGCAGAATGGGAAGCTGTGCGAACTCCTCTTAGCTATGGGGCTCCGAGAAGTAGAATTCTTGTCACAACTCGTGCTGAGAAAGTTGCTTCTAGCATAAGGTCTGAAGTGCATCTTCTAAAGCAATTAGGAGAGGATGAATGCTGGAAAGTTTTTGAAATTCATGCATTAAAAGATGGTGATCTTGAATTGAATGATGAGCTAAAGGAGATTGGTGGAAGGATAGTTGAGAGGTGCAAGGGATTACCTTTAGCTTTGAAAACAATTGGATGTCTTTTACGCACAAAGTCATCCGTTTCAGATTGGAAGAACATATTGGAAAGTGAGATATGGGAGTTACCAAAAGAACATAGTGAAATTATTCCTGCATTATTTTTGAGCTATCGCTACCTTCCTTCTCATCTTAAAAGGTGCTTTGCTTATTGTGCCTTATTCCCCAAAGATTATGAGTTTGTGAAGGAGGAGTTAATTTTGTTGTGGATGGCGCAAAATTTTCTACAAAGTCCACAACATATTAGACATCCAGAAGAAGTTGGTGAAGAGTACTTCAATGATCTTTTGTCAAGGTCTTTCTTTCAACATTCAGGTTTCGGGAGACGTTTCCTCATGCATGACCTTATGAATGATTTGGCAAAATATGTTTGTGCGGATTTCTGTTTCAGGTTGAAATTTGATAAAGGCCAATGTATACAGAAAACAACTCGTCATTTTTCATTTGATTTCGATGATGTCAAAAGTTTTGATGGTTTTGGGAGTTTAACAGATGCTAAAAGACTTCGTTCATTTCTTCCTATCTCACAAGTTTTGACTCACGATTGGAATTTCAAGATTTCCCTACATGATTTGTTTTCCAAGATTAAGTTTATACGCGTGTTATCTTTCTTTGGTTGTTCAGAGATTAGAGAGGTCCCGGATTCTGTAGCTGATCTTAAACATCTTCATTCGTTAGATCTTTCACGTACTACGATACAAAAGCTACCTGACTCAATATGTTTGCTCTATAACTTACTAATATTGAAGTTGAACTATTGTTTCATTTTGGAGGAATTGCCCATAAATTTGCATAAACTTACCAAATTGCGTTGCCTGGAATTTGAAGGTACAAGAGTGTCAAAGTTGCCAATGCATTTTGGAGAATTGAAGAATCTTCAAGTACTGAGTACATTTTTCGTGGACAGAAATAGTGAGCTAGGTACTAAGCAACTAGGAGGACTCAATCTTCATGGAAGGCTATCAATCAATGACGTGCAGAATATTTTGAATCCTTTGGATGCATTAGAAGCAAATGTGAAAGATAAACACCTTGTGGAGCTAGAATTAGATTGGAAGTCGGACCACATCCCTGATGATCCAAGGAAAGAAAAGGAAGTACTTCAGAATCTACAACCTTCCAATCTCTTGGAGAATTTGTCAATGAGGAACTACAGTGGTACAGAATTCCCAAGTTGGGTATTCGATAATTCGTTATCAAATCTGGTGTTCTTAAAGTTGGAGGACTGTAAATATTGCCTATGTTTGCCTCCCCTTGGACTTTTGTCATCACTGAAGACCCTTGAGATTGAAGGGTTTGATGGAATAGTGAGCGTTGGTGCTGAATTTTATGGGAGCAACTCTTCGTTTGCATCCTTGGATTGCTTGGAATTCCAGAATATGAAGGAATGGGAAGAATGGGAGTGTAAAACTACTTCTTTTCCACGTCTTCGACAGCTTCTTGTGTTTAAATGTCCGAAACTGAAAGGTACGAAAGTAGTTGTTAGTGATGAGCTCAGAATTAGCGGAAACAGTATGGACACATCGCATACTGATGGCATCTTTCGACTACATTTCTTTCCAAAGCTCTGTTCTCTTAAACTGATAGACTGCCAAAACCTAAGAAGAATTTCACAGGAGTACGCTCATAATCATCTCATGAATCTATATATTCATGATTGCCCTCAATTTAAATCATTCCTGTTTCCCAAACCCATGGAAATCCGGTTTTCGTCCCTTACTGCTCTGTATATAACTAAGTGTCCAGAAGTTGAGTTGTTCCCAGATCGAGGTTTTCCGTTAAATATAAAAGAAATGTCTCTTTCATGTTTAAAACTTATCGCCTCCTTGAGAGAGAGCTTGAAATGTCTTGAAAGCTTGTGTATTGGAAATTTGGACGTGGAGTTTTTTCCCGATGAAGTTTTGCTACCACCCTCTATCACCTCTCTACGAATCAATCATTGCCCAAATCTTAAAAAGATGCACTACAAGGGTCTCTGCCACCTCTCCTCTCTCACACTTCTTAATTGTCCCAGCCTTCAAAGCTTACCAGCGGAGGGTCTCCCTAAATCCATCTCTTCTCTTGCAATATGGGATTGTCCATTGCTGAAGGAGCGTTGTCAGAATCCAGATGGGGAAGACTGGACAAAGATTGCTCACATCCAAGAACTGGATGTTTGGTGATAAGATGAGTCAGAAGTTCAAAATTAGGCGTGCACCTATTTCAATATGTCTGCCACTTCAACAGGTTCCAATTCTCCACAATATCTTCAAAATTATTTCAATTGTCGTGTTCAAAATAAATTTCAACCAAATATGTTTCCTATTTTTAGACAGTGAAGGTTGTCTGTATTTGGAAGTTGTGGTGGCCTCATCTTCATTTATCTTGCTATATGAATATGAGTATATTTGTTTTCATAGTCACATTTTCCCTTCTTTCATCTACTTCATGCTATGGCAGTTTCTGAGAAAGAAAAATGAACTTAAACTTAATAATAGATCACTGAAACTGGAGAAAAAATGACCCCAAAAATTTAGTTGTTAACACCACTACTGATTCCTGAATGTATTATTGAAAAGATGAATGGAAACTGCAGTGCACATAAAGGACATTCGATGTGGAATTTTCAACATGTGTCTCTTTCAAGTTTCAAACTTATGGCCTCTCTGAGAGAGACCTTGGATGTAAACACATGTTTTCCAAGCTTGTGTATTGAAAAGGTTGACATGGAGTCTTTTCCCGATGAAGTTCTGCTGCCACACTTACTTTGAACACAAATCTTGAAAATCCAGCCTCCAATGCTTACCAGAGGAGGGTCTGCCCAAATCCATCTCTTCTCTTACAATTTGAGAATTTTCATTGCTCAAACATTGATCGGAGATTTGTTTGATCTCCCACACCTTGATCTAAAAATTTAGTTGTACAAAATCTCTTATGCTAATGTATTATGTATCCATGACTCGTCTAATGATTTCTTTTGTTGGTTTGTTAATTTCAAATTAATGATTTGATTGATAATCACATTATCTTTTTTTCACAGTATTCCAATCTTCGGTTGGCAGAGGATCCTAATCTTCGGTTGGGAATGGCATTGAAGCAGTGAGCATTGCAAATACCTTTTACTTCTGACATTACATTTTCCTCCTCATATTTCCATTTATTTATAAAATTTAACTGTAAAAGGTTTTCTAGTTAAACTTAATGTTGTCCACCAAACTCTTCATGGGTCTATTGCTTCTAAATTTGCTTTTCAAAGAACAAAATAGAGCGTACTTTTCTGCAATGCACACCACTGTTTCAATTAATTATGCTACTTTCAGTTTTGAAAACTAACAATTAAGGTAAGAAAATTGAAAAAAAGTGATGAATATAGAAAGACAAATAGACTAAATATTATGCAAGATGTACCAAATACTATGTCAGGCAGAAACAAAAGCTAGATTAAATTAAAGATTAAATATTTCAAGTCATATATAAAATGAGAATGAATGCTGCGTGTGGTTTGAGACTGAATGGTTGTCAGCATTCACACATTTACACATTTAACTGTTCAAAATTTCATTGCACTTGATAGGCTGCCTTTTCTCTCATGATTTTTTGAAAATCTGCGTGACAGGTATTTAAGAAATCACTCTTCAATCTTCAACAAAATTGAATAGATTGCATCTCATTAAGTATCCATTCTCAATCAATTCTGATTCTTTGGAAAAAAAAATCATGTCTCTCCTGTTTTATTTTAAATCTAAAGTGATAATTAAGTATGTTTTGCTGTTTTATTACTCTCCTTAGTTCACAATCTGAAGATTCTCCTGTAACAGAAAAATTGTGCATACAAGTGTAAAGACTCTGAACAGCAACTAACAAAAGTGTGAAGTTATGTTTGGTCCTGTATAGAAGGAGATAAAAAGGTATTCTTGGGAGCCAACACCTTTCTAGAAATCTTGTATCTCTTGGACTCTTAGATTAGAGAAATCAACTCATGCAATTCACAATTTCAACTCATTGTTGAACTGTCAGATGATACTTTGTGGCGTTATTCTCTTCCACCATGGATCCTCAAATTTCCAATAACTCTTAGAAGGAATGACTCTTTTGTTATGATTGATCTACAACTAAACATTGATTTCTGTTAAAAGTCTGTTTACATTGTTTAAAAAATTGTATTGCTACCTAATTAATAGACAAATGACCTCGCTTCTGGAACTAAAATATATAAGTCAATATGATAAATACATTTATATAAATTAATTAAAGATTAGATGAAAAGTAAAGATACAAGCTACAAAAGTAATTAAACATTTTTTTTTAAAATTTTGAAAACAATATAAAAGTGAAATTATAAATATTTAAAAAATCTGGCAATTAAGAAAACAGAGAATATCAGTTCAGAGGTGATTGTTTGAAATTCAACACAGTAGATATTAATGAAAGAAGACCCTTGCTTGTGATAACCAAATTGCTCTTAATATTTATTGCCTCAGTATTTCACAAAGAAGCCGAGACATATCACGCAAGAATTTCCAAATGAGAAGAATGTTTTTCTTTTTAACTTGAAATAAATAAAAAAAATGTTAAATAATTATTTAAGTGATCGCTATTTAAGGGTATCTTCTTTCCACTAATTGAAGGTACAGATAGAATAATAAAATAACTACCTAGAACACACCATTATTGTCAGACTTTTATTCATTAAATATCATATCACAAAATAAACAATTATTTCTTGACTTTGGTTCTATCGACCTTATTCAACTCACCAAAACCATTGAATATAAAACTAATGAAACATAAAATATATATCCAATGTTTAAACCCAACCATCAATAACTCTTTATGATTGGCTGAATCTGTAAATGCAACGAATAATTGTGGAATTAAGGTTTTAAGAAAGACTCAAAGAAAAGTATGTTCCACCATCTTTAAAGTCAAGTCATCCTTTCTAAAATACTTTACTACTCATCCTATCAATACATATTGTATCCATTTCAACTTATTCATTACCATTCTTCCAATCATTTTCCAATTCCTACCATGGCAGCAGAAGTTGTTGGTGGTGCTCTTCTTTCGGCCTTTCTTCAGGTTGCATTCGACAGGCTCGCTTCTCCTCAATTTCTCGACTTCTTTCGTGGAAGAAAACTTGATGAGAAGCTCCTCGCCAATTTGAACATCAAGCTGCACTCCATCAATGCTCTCGCTGATGATGCTGAACTAAAGCAGTTTACAGATCCACACGTCAAAGCATGGCTTCTTGCTGTCAAAGAGGCTGTCTTTGATGCAGAGGATCTGTTGGGTGAAATAGACTATGAACTCACCAGATGCCAAGTCCAAGCTCAATCCCAACCTCAAACCTTTACTTACAAGGTATCAAATTTCTTCAACTCTACTTTCACTTCATTTAACAAGAAAATTGAATCAGAGATGAAAGAAGTCCTGGAGAAACTAGAATATCTTGCAAACCAAAAGGGTGATCTTGGTTTGAAAGAGGGTACTTACTTTGGTGATGGATCAGGTAGTAAAGTGCCATCATCTTCTTTGGTGGTTGAAAGTGTTATTTATGGCAGAGATGCTGACAAAGATATAATCATTAATTGGCTCACATCAGAAACCGACAATCCTAACCACCCATCAATACTTTCCATTGTGGGCATGGGTGGGTTAGGTAAGACCACATTGGCCCAACATGTGTATAGTGACCCAAAGATCGAAGATGAAAAATTTGATGTCAAAGCATGGGTTTGTGTTTCTGATCATTTTCATGTTTTGACGGTGACAAGAACAATTCTTGAGGCAATCACAAATGAAAAAGATGACAGTGGGAACCTAGAAATGGTTCACAAAAAACTGAAAGAAAAATTGTCAGGAAAGAAATTTCTTCTTGTTTTAGATGATGTTTGGAATGAAAGACCAGCAGAATGGGCAGCT
The DNA here is from genome assembly GCF_000499845.2 of Phaseolus vulgaris. Classification (NCBI taxonomy): domain Eukaryota; kingdom Viridiplantae; phylum Streptophyta; class Magnoliopsida; order Fabales; family Fabaceae; genus Phaseolus; species Phaseolus vulgaris. The sequence goes on along the minus strand of NC_023756.2, from coordinate 835,982 downwards.
GTGCGAACTCCTCTTAGCTATGGGGCTCCAGGAAGTAGAATTCTTGTCACAACTCGTGGTGAGAAGGTCGCTTCTAGCATGAGGTCTGAAGTGCATCTTCTAAAGCAATTACGAGAGGATGAATGCTGGAAAGTTTTTGAAATTCATGCATTAAAAGATGGTGATCTTGAATTGAATGATGAGCTAAAGGGGATTGGTGGAAGGATAGTTGAGAGGTGCAAGGGATTACCTTTAGCTTTGAAAACAATTGGATGTCTTTTACGCACAAAGTCATCCGTTTCAGATTGGAAGAACATATTGGAAAGTGAGATATGGGAGTTACCAAAAGAACACAGTGAAATTATTCCTGCGTTATTTTTGAGCTATCGCTATCTTCCTTCTCATCTTAAAAGGTGCTTTGCTTATTGTGCCTTATTCCCCAAAGATTATGAGTTTGTGAAGGAGGAGTTAATTTTGTTGTGGATGGCGCAAAATTTTCTACAAAGTCCACAACATATTAGACATCCAGAAGAAGTTGGTGAAGAGTACTTCAATGATCTTTTGTCAAGGTCTTTCTTTCAACATTCAGGTTTCGGGAGACGTTTCCTCATGCATGACCTTATGAATGATTTGGCAAAATATGTTTGTGCGGATTTCTGTTTCAGGTTAAAATTTGATAAAGGCCAATGTATACAGAAAACAACTCGTCATTTTTCATTTGATTTCGATGATGTCAAAAGTTTTGATGGTTTTGGGAGTTTAACAGATGCTAAAAGACTTCGTTCATTTCTTCCTATCTCACAAGGTTGGAGTTCTCAATGGAATTTCAAGATTTCGATACATGATTTGTTTTCCAAGATTAAGTTTATACGCATGTTATCTTTTAGTCGTTGTTCATTCCTTAGAGAGGTCCCGGATTCTATAGGTGATCTTTCACATCTCCATTCGTTAGATCTTTCGTCTACAGGGATACAAAAGCTACCTGACTCGATATGTTTGCTCTATAACTTACTAATACTGAAGTTGAAATTTTGTTCAAAGTTGGAGGAGTTTCCCTTAAATTTGCATAAACTTACCAGATTGCGTTGCCTGGAATTTGAAGATACAAAAGTGAGAAAGATGCCAATGCATTTTGGAGAATTGAAGAATCTTCAAGAATTGGATAAGTTTATCGTCGATAGAAATAGTGAGGTTAGGACTAAACAACTGGGCGGGTTGGGAGGACTCAATCTTCATGGAAGGCTATCAATCAATGACGTGCAGAATATTGGGAATCCTTTGGATGCATTAAAAGCAAATTTGAAAGATAAACGCCTTGTGGAGCTAGAATTAGATTGGAAGTCGGACCACATCCCTGATGATCCAAAGAAAGAAAAGGAAGTATTTCAGAATCTACAACCTTCCAATCACTTGGAGGATTTGTCTATTAGGAACTACAGTGGTACAGAATTCCCAAGTTGGGTATTCGATAATTCGTTATCAAATCTGAAGTTTTTACGCTTGGAGGACTGTAAGTATTGCCTATGTTTGCCTCCCCTTGGACTTTTGTCATCACTGAAGACCCTTGACATTTTAGGGCTTGATGGAATAGTGAGCATTGGTGCTGAATTTTATGGGAGCAACTCTTCCTTTGCATCCTTGGAGAGTCTGAGATTCACCAATATGAAGGAATGGGAAGAATGGGAGTGTAAAACTACTTCTTTTCCACGTCTTGAAGAGCTTTATGTGGGTGATTGTCCGAAACTGAAAGGTACGAAAGTAGTTGTTAGTGATGAGCTCAGAATTAGCGGAAACAGTATGGACACATCGCATACTGATGGAGGCACCGACTCTCTTACAATCTTTCCACTACATTTCTTTCCAAAGATCCGTACTCTTCTACTGATAGACTGCCAAAACCTAAGAAGAATTTCACAGGAGTACGCTCATAATCATCTCAGGAATCTATATATTTATAATTGCCCTGAATTAAAATCATTCCTGTTTCCCAAACCCATGCAAATCCTGTTTCCGTCCCTTACCAAGCTGGAGATAACTAAGTGTCCAGAAGTTGAGTTGTTCCCAGATGGAGGTTTGCCATTAAATGTAAGATATATGACTCTTTCATGTTTAAAACTTATCGCCTCCTTGAGAAACAACTTGGATCCCAACACATCTCTTCAAAGCTTGACTATTGAACAGTTGGAGGTGGAGTGTTTTCCCGATGAAGTTTTGCTGCCACGCTCTCTCACCTCTCTAAAAATCAGTTTTTGCCGAAATCTTAAAAAGATGCACTACAAGGGTCTCTGCCACCTCTCCTCTCTCAAACTTGAGTATTGTCCCAGCCTTGAATGCTTACCAGCGGAGGGTCTCCCCAAATCCATCTCTTCTCTCTCAATCTCGTATTGTCCATTGCTGAAGAAGCGTTGTCGGAATCCAGATGGCGAAGACTGGGGAAAGATTGCTCACATCCAAAAACTGAATGTGCGATGATTATATTTGAATTTGTCTGGCACTTCAACAGGTTCGAATTCTCCACAATATCTTTGTACCTTTTCGATTACCATTTTCTTAGTTGCAAACGGTAACCCTATAATTGCCATTTTTCAAACAAGAGCAGCACATGATATACTTGAACTCAACTACGTTTTTCATCAATCAATTACTTTTATTTTACTCTTATTTTCGTGCAAAATTATTTCAATTTTTATGTTGAAATTAAATTCCAACCGAATGTTTTTCCTAATTTTAGAATACTACGAAAATCGTGAAGGTGGTTTGGCATTTGGCATCCATTCCGAACAGAGTATTTTGTGTTGTTCTTATTTCATGTTACTACAGTTTCTGACAAAAAAATGAACTTAAACTTAATAATAGATCACTGGAACTAAATGATCCAAAAAATGAAGTTTTGAATGGAAACTGCAGTGGACATAAAGGACATTCTGTATCTAAGGAACTTGTAATTGGAATTTAAAAGTATTTTTAAACCACTTTTTTCTTTATTAAAAAGGTCTTCGATATTTCATCAAGATTTTTAGGCATTAAAATAAGTCTTATGGTGTTCAATGAAGACTGAGTTTGATAGGATTTTGGGAAAAGTTCCAAATCTCTGAGTGTATTCAATTCAAGCTGTAGCTAGTCCAACTCCATTGCAGCACATTTGTTTATTTTAACACTTTTTTTATCTAAATATGAAGCTAGCTGTGAATGCAATTAACATTGTGAAGCTTTAGAACTGCACTTTAATTGGAAAAATCTAAACATGCAGCTCTATAAAAAATTTGTATGCTAATGTATTTATGATGGATACACCCATTCTTTCTTGATTTTTAAGTTAATCATTTAAATGGAACAATGTGCTTATGCTTTTGTTTCTTTCTACCTTATTTCTTCCACAGCTCTTCCAAAGTTGGTGTGTAGCAGTGTACCATGATATTATACAGAGGAAATAAGTACAAGGGCTTCAAATTGGGTTCTGATGAGGAGTTCCTGTACAACCCTTAATTCTTAGAATGGAGTTTTGTAATGCAAATACTTGAAACATTAATTCTTAGAACATTGTAGATTGGAAAGTGGATTTCTGAACCAAACTCTTTTGTTGAACCTCTTAGTGGGTCTATTTGATTCTAAACTTGTCTTTGAAGGAATAAAATAGAACCCACTTTTCTTATTTGTATGTTACTGTTTCAATTATATTTGTTGTCCATCAATGCTCTCACTCATCATGCAGAGCAAAAGCAGTTCACAATTATTTCCTTTCCTAAAATATGAGAAATTTTGAAATCCATGCGAACACATAACTACATACACTAGAAAAAAAATCATGAAATATAAACCAATTTTAGAGACAAAAAATAATTAGGATAAATAAACACATGTATTTAATCTTTTTCTTACTTTTCTTATATTTTCTAACGAACTTGTACACTTTTTTTAATCTTCTTTTTTTCTAATGAATGTTTCTCAATTTGTTTCTAGTGTAGTTCAAAAGTTTCATTTTATGCATGCTTTTGAAAAAAAAAATCACTTACAAAGAAAATAAATCCTACTTTTATCAACGAATAGATATTACATTTTGCTTTTACATCTACCCTAACCTCTTTTAGGAAAATTTTAGTCAGAAATCTTTCTTTTTAAATTTTTTGCATTATATAATACCTAAAATCTACAATATTTTTACAAGGATTTAACATGCCGCGAATTCTCTTAAAAGAGAGGGACACCTTCGGGAACGCGAACAATGGAAAATTTAATAAATCCTTTTATGAGGATAGACAAATTGTGACATCTGACATCTATTCATTACTTGGGTGTGATTGACATTTGACATCTATTCTTTACCTCGAGGAGGAATGCTGGGAAATGTTCTTAACAAGGTCAACGTAATATGGAAAGAGGATAGTTTTGGAGTGCAAGAAATTTCAGAATTTTTTTCCTGAAACAGTTTCTCATTGAAATTCTGTGTAAGAATCCCAACAAAATTTGGGACCAAACGCAATAAATTTCAGCTCAAACGGATGAGAATTAAGTTAGAAAAAAAAGAAAACAGTTTCGCACAGAAACGAACATTCGTAAGATTCGTCCCACAAGATTGACAATAAATTTTTTAAACACAATAAAAAATTATGAAGGTTCGTTTGTGTGTGAAACTGTTTGATTTTTTTCGTGGGTGAATACTCATCCGGTTGACCCAAAATTTTTCGCGTTTTGTCCCAAATTCAGAGCAGATTCTTACGTGGAATTTCAGGAAAAAACTATTTCAGGAGAATTTTTCAGAAATTTTGTGCAAATCAAAGGCTATCCTCTACCAAAACTTGTGAAATGTCGCCCAATTTTCTGCAATTTTATTATGGGTCCGTATTGCGCTGAAAAAATTCACACAAGTACTTTGATATGTTGTTTGCACCCAGGTAAGGAGACACGTCCATAAACAAATCACAGAAGGAAGATACGGGGAAGAAAAGCCAGGACGTTTTGTTTTAGGAAAACCAGTTTTCTTCACTCTCGGTCTGAGACTTACTACGCCTTACTCCTTGGCTATTTTGGTCTGAAATTTTTACCACACGTTCGTCACTGTGTCTATTGAGTTTTGGCTGAGACTTGAGCTCCAGATTCGTCCCACAAGATTGGCAATAATTTTTTTATTCATCACTGCCAGGGCTGAAAGGAAGGTTCGTTCGTGTGTGAAACTGTTTGATTTTTTTCGTGGGTGAATACTCATCCGTTTGACTCGAAATTTTTCGCGTTTTATCCCAAACTAAGTGGAGATTCTTATGAGGAATTTCAGGAAAAACTATTTCGGGAGATTTTTTCAGAAATTTTGTGCAAACCAAAGGCTATCCTCTACCAAAACTTGTGAAATTTCGCCCAACTTTGTGCAATTTTATTCTGGGTCCGTATTGCGCTGAAAAAATTTGCACAAGTACTTTCATATGTTATATGCACCCAGGTATGGAGGCACGTCCATAAACAAATCACAAAATGAATATACGGGGAAGAAAGGCTAGGACGTTTTGTTTTTGGAAAACAAGTTTTGTTCACTCTCGGTCTGGGACTTACTACGCCTTACTCCTTGGGTATTGTGGTCTGAAATTTTTACCAGACGTTCGTCACTGTATCTATTGAGTTTTGGCTGAGACTTGAGCTCCAGATTCGTCCCACAAGATTGGCAATAAACTTTTTATTCATCACTGCCAAGGCTGAAAGGAAGGTTCGTTTGTCTGTGAAACTGTTTGATTTTTTTCATGGGTGAATACTCATCCGTTTGACCCGAAATTTGTCGCGTTTTGTTTCAAATTCAGTGGAGATTCTTACGTCGAATTTCAGGAAAAAACTATTTCGGGAGAATTTTTCAGAAATTTTGTGCAAATCATAGGCTATCCTATACCAGAACTTGTGAAATTTCGCTGAACTTTGTGCAATTTTATTATGGGTTCGTATTGCGTTGAAAAAATTCACACAAGTACTTTCATATGTTGTTTGCACCCAAGTAAGGAGGCACGTCCATGAACAAATGACAAAAGGAAGATACGGGGAAGAAAAGCCAGGACGTTTTGTTTTCGGAAAACTAGTTTTGTTCACTCTCAGTCTGGGACTTACTACGCCTTATTCCTTGGGTATTTTGGTCTGAAATTTTTACCAGGCTTTTTTCACTGTGTCTGTTGTGTTTTTGCTAAGACTTGAGCTCGAGATTCGTCCCACAAGATTGGTAATAAACTTTTTATTCATCACTGCTACGGCTGAAAGGAAGGTTCGTTTGTGTGTGAAACTCTTTGATTTTTTTCGTGGGTGAATACTCATCCGTTTGACCCAAAATTTGTCACGTTTTGTTCCAAATTCAAGGTGATTCTTACGTGGAATTTCAGGTAAAAACTATTTCGGCAGAATTTTTCAGAAATTTTGTGCAAACAATAGACTATCCTCTACCAAAACTTGTGAAATTTCGCCCAACTTTCTGCAACTTTATTCTGGGTCCGTATGATGCTGAAAAAATTCACACAAGTACTTTCATATATTTTTTGCACTTAGGTAAGGAGGCACGTCCATAAACAAATCACCAAAGGTGATGAGAATCAAAAATACATGAAGATGACCAAGGATGCTATACTTGAAGGGTCATCTCAACAAGCAATTACAGAGGCCATCAATAGGAGGAATGGTCAAGGACCACAATATTTGAAGTTCTTCCTATTAGTCTTCTTAAAAAGATGAGGTCCAAGCCCAACATGAAGGCCCAAGCTCAAGTCATAACTCAAAGAACTACTAGGAGCAAGGGCACAAGCATTAAATAAATGAGCATCATTTGGTGACTCTTCTTGTAATTACTCTTGTATAGTTGTAGGAGGTGTGGATATTAAAATAGGAGTGGGAATGTACAAAATAAAGTCACATTGTCCATGTGACTTAGGGGGATGGTGTAGGAGTAGTTTAAGAGGTGCCAAAATAGAAAAAAGGTCACACCTTCCATGTGACTCAAGTTTGGCTCCAAATTTGAATTAGATTTAGAGGGAAATTTGAATTTGATTAGCTTTTTATTTCAGCAGCTCTAAGGCTATAAATAGAGGTGCTTGCTCTTGTAAAATTTAGATTTGAAAATAGAGTAAAGTTACTATGCTGAATTTGTGAGTGATTGTGAGACTAGTTCTCCTCTTCCTTGTCTTATCTTGTGATGCATTGGGAGCATTCAAGTGGCGGCAAATCTGCACTTATCTTGGAACATTCATCATCCAAGTGGCGTGTCCATTTCCCAAACCAAGCTTCAACCACATAAGTTTCATCTTCCTTCATCTTGTTTCTTCAATTTCAATAGATAGATTCATTTCTTCTTTCAATTCTGTCCAGTTTTTGCAATTACACATTTCAATTGTTTTTCTATTTGTGTTCTTATTTTGTTCTTGCTTTCCTTTCAATTCCGCCAAGTGTTTGTGATAATGACGTGGCACTCATTGTTTGAATGAGTTTGGCTTCTCTTTTGGATGGCATTATCCTCCATTGAGATGACCTTAAGCCTCCTTATATGTTGTGTATCTTGTTTAGTGTCAATCCAGCTCATATCATGTGGTATCTAGTGTTATGGTTGTGCTGAAATTTTTTTTTGAGTTGTTGGATACTTTGATTCTGTTTTTGTGTTAGTAATTCTGTTTTTGCTTTATTTTGAGTCTTTCTTGCTATTTTTAATTGGTGAAATTCATTGTGTTTGAGTCATTTTGATTTTAGAATCCATATTTGTTTTGTCTAGTCATGTTTTTCCTACAATGTCATCAATTCCTTGTAGTCCTTTTATTGCTAATTTTGGTTGATTACTTTTATTTGAGTACAGTTTTGTGAATCTGTTTTTATAATGTCAACCTACCTGAGATGTCAAGTTACATAATAATGTCTAACATGAAAGTTTTTACAATATATATATATATATATATATATATATATATAATATAATTTATATTTGATATTTTAATGTATGTATATATATAATTAGTGTCCTGCGTTAATATATTTTTTCAGAATATAATTTAATTTTTTAATTTTATTTTCATATTTACAATGTACATAATTTCTACATGTCCAGAAAGATTGTTATCCAACCACCACATATAATAGTAAGCGTGTGTTAACCAAATATCGTTGTTCTATCCTTCAAAAAAATATCGAGACATTTATTTTAACTCAAAATTAGTTACATAATATAGAACAGGTACCATTAGTTTAATTATTTATTACTTAATCTTTTATAATTAAAAAATTCTTATTGTATATGGGGATAAAAAAAAAAATATAATCTTTATTATTGCATTCAAGACTCTAACCCTAATATTACGTAAAGGCTAGAGACGTGAATTATTGATATTGGATAGTAATATATTTTTATGATTTTGGATTGTATTTTCCTATTTAGATTTTATGTTTCAAAAGGAATATGTTGGATTGACTTTTGAGATAATTATTTAGATTTTATTTGAATGTTATTTCTAATTATTATTTAGTGTTTTTTATATGATATATATTTAGAATTTCCATTTATTGATATTATTATTATTATTATACATATACATATACATATATATTATAGTCAATATATGCATATTGATTTTAGTTTTCATATTAGAAAATAATAAGAGAAAAAAAAACTAAACTAAAACGTTACCATTTTTAAAAAATGAAGTTAACCCATTAATTTGTAATGGAATAGGCTGGGTAAGACGAAATTACCCTCTAGGGTTTTAAAATTAAAAATAGATTTTGGTTTTCCTTCTCCTCCATTGGAGTGCACTGCTCTAGGTTCTCATTTTTTCTTTCGTCTTGAGTTTTGTGGACCACTATATTTGGTTGGTTATTAGCACTTGTGTGTGATGATCAAGACTGCTTCTTCCTCAACTTCAATACCTTCTACCTCCATACTAAATATAAAAATACCATTTTATTCTTTTTTTTTATATTTATAAAATCCTTAAGTTTTTTTTGATTTAAAATACCTATAAATTATATAATCCAAAAGCTAATCACGCAATTAAAAAAAAAAACTTCTGAATTATATAATCTGAAAGCTAATTTCATATAAAAAATAACTCTCAAATTTAGTACATCAGAAACAGTTAACAATTACTACTTCACTGGGGCCCACAACCCTCTTTCCATTCGTTCATTCATCACAACCGTTGAATGAATATCCAACAGCTCACATTTTATATTGGTTGAGTTGCCATAAAAGAAAAACATGTTCTTAAAGTCAAGTCATCTTTTCTAACTACTCTTTTCATTCATCACTATACCATTCATTCCTCCACTCAATCCATTTCACTTCATTTCCACTTCTACAATATGAAGGAATGGGAAGAATGGGAGTGTAAAACTACGTCTTTTCCACGTCTTCAAAAGCTTCATGTGGATAAATGTCCGAAACTGAAAGGTACTGATTTAAAGAAAGTAGTTGTTAGTGATGAGCTCAGAATTAGCGGAAACAGTATGGACACATCGCATACTGATGGAGGCACCGACTCTCTTACAATCTTTCCACTACATTTCTTTCCAAAGCTCCGTTCTCTTCAACTGATATACTGCCACCACATAGAAAGAATTTCACAGGAGTACGCTCATAATCATCTCATGGATCTACCTATTGAAGATTGCCCTCAATTTAAATCATTCTTTTTTCCCAAACCCATGCAAATCATGTTTCCGTCCCTTACCTTGCTGCATATAACTATGTGTCCAGAAGTTGAGTTGTTCCCAGATGGAGGTTTGCCATTAAATGTAAGATATATGACTCTTTCATGTTTAAAACTTATCGCCTCCTTGAGAGACAACTTGGATCCCAACACATCTCTTCAAAGCTTGACTATTCAACAGTTGGACGTGGAGTGTTTTCCCGATGAAGTTTTGCTGCCACGCTCTCTCACCTCTCTAGAAATCCAATATTGCCAAAATCTTAAAAAGATGCACTACAAGGGTCTCTGCCACCTCTCCTCTCTCTCACTTCTTTTTTGTCCCAGCCTTGAATGCTTACCAGCGGAGGGTCTCCCCAAATCCATCTCTTCTCTTGAAATCTTTAATTGTCCATTGCTGAAGGAGCGTTGTCAGAATCCAGATGGAGAAGATTGGGAAAAGATTGCTCACATAAAAAAACTGCATGTTTGGCCATAAGATGAGTGACAAGTTCAAAATTAGGCGTGCACCTATTTCAATTTGTCTGCCACTTCAACAGGTTCCAATTCTCCACAATATCTTTGTACCATTATCTTAGTTGCAAACGGTAATTGCCATTTTCCAAAAGAGCAGCACATGTTATACTTCTTAAACTGATGATATTTATTAAATGAGGATGGCTCAACTACGTTTTTCATGAATTAATTACTTTTATTTTACTCTCATTTTCGTGCAAAATTATTTCAATTCTTCTGTTGAAATTAAATTCCAACCAAATGTGTTCTGAAAGCAGGAATTAGAATATACATTATCATGATTGGAAAAAAAATTTAATTTTAAATTTAATTTAATTTTATAAAATTTATTTATAACTTTTATTGTATTCGCTTATAAACATCTTTATTTTATTTTTTTAGTGAATGTGAAATTTTCAACTCAGACATGAAATTAAATATTTATGAAAACATGTTTTAATGGTTTTGATGTAGCTCAAATTTGTTGTTTTAAAATTGGCGATTCATACGTGAATATGTGATGCATTTAAGTGCCATTTTTTTTTATATGTGGTGTTCGTTAATCCGAAACAATTCATTATTGGGTTTAGGATTTTTTTAAATTATTTTTTTAGGAAAATTCTCCTTACATCCAACCTTTTTAAACCTGCATCCAACACATTTTTTAATTTCCAAAAATACCCTTTATTTTTAAAAATGAAAATTAAAAATTAAAAATAATATATTTTGGAAAAACAAATTCGAAAGAGATTATTACGTTCTAACAAAAAAATTCAAAATAAAATTAAAAAAGTATCATTTCGGAAAAATAATTCTAGAACACAAAAAAATATGTTCTATAGAAAGAAAAATTGAAAACATATTTTTACCCACATCATAATTTTATTCAAGGCATTTTCGTCGTTTTATACTGAAATCAGGTGCAAGTTGAAATTTGATACAGTAAGTAATTTTTTTTTTTATCAGCAATAAATTAATAAAATTAAATGAGACCCTTAAGGGGTGTCTCAACCCTTATACATACCCACTTCTAGTTCAAGTAATGACAGTACATAACAGAGTTAAGGTTTAATTAGACTTAACACTATAGGACTTAAACTGAAGAGGAATCCCAACTCAAGATTCTGATATGAACCAGAAAAACAGAAGCAAGCCAGTTGTGCCCTGTTTCCCTGTGGTTCAGTTTGCATACACTACAACAAACACTAGGGTCCAGCAACCTTTTCCCTCCCAGCTTTAGCATCTTCACAACTTTTCCATCCAGAGTTCCTTATACAGGATTTTGCCCTGACTGGGATCATCCAATCTCCCGTAGGCCAGTCTTTTCTACCTGCTACTCAACACCTACAAGCACCCAGTCCAGGCAGTATCTCCAACAATATTGATTGTCAAGTCGCTTCCCAATCATTCTCTCCAAAGATTATGACACTCCCTCCAAATTCACCATAACCATATTCTATGCTTACACAAAACCAGAATCTTCCATCGGAACTACACAGTCTTCCCATCCACTGTCCATCCTCCCTATTAGATACTCCAATCATACATCTCTTCTTAAAATCCTCCCATCCAGTTTTCCTGCCATTAAGATACTCTCCAGTAAGCCATTATCTCAGTAACACCCCTACTGGTCTAATCCCGTCATCAGCTTCGATTTTCAGGCTGGATCACACCCCTGCATCATCCACAATGTTGTGTCCTCCATTATGTACATAGTATCATCTTTATAATCTGTGTGGACTGTCCATAATCTGTCTGCATGCAATCAACCAAGCACCAGTCAAACATACACTCGACCAGGTAGTCTGAATTTTCATCAATCAGTACATGTATGTTACAAGTTGCTTAGCCCTTGCCAGGCATCCCTGTTGATCCTTCCAGTAATTACTTCCCTCATCTTCTTTTCGTAACTCAGACCTTCTACTTAGCACAAACCCACCCTTGATCCAGTTCTTGATGCAACAAAACTGGTGATATGACCTTGTTCTTCTTGGTCCTTGCCAGATCCAACCACAACCATAAGTTGTACCCGTGGCATCTCTTAACACTGGTTCTATAGAGTTTGTGACTGTTCCTCCTGCTCCTCTTGCTCCTCGTCCACTTACTCCATACTATTTAATGCAACTTATGCATGTAACCGGGTTGAGAATCCATTCTGCATAAGTAAAATCAAACAACCTGGTTCTATATTTCAACCATGACCACACTTTTAGCTGGGCCATCTGAAGAATTTCATCTGCGTCCGCTCCGCCTTGATTAAACAAAATATAGTTTCTTTGGTCCCAAATACACCTTATAATGGTTGCCCATATACCTTTCCAAACCATGTTCTGTTTTGAGCTGGCCTGATTACAGTGGAAACTCACAAAGTGGGTCTTTGGATCCTTGTGCTGTACTAGGTTGATGCCCAACCAATTGAGGCATAGGGACCATACTTGCTGGGCAAGCTGACATTCTATAAATAAGTGTTGGCACGTTTCCTCCTTATTCATACACATAACACATACTACTGAATTCATCTGCACTCCTCTTCTACAGAGCCCCTCTCTCGTTGGAATTCTATCAATAAGAACTCGCCAAGCTGTTATCAAAACACTCGGAAAAGCTTTTGCTTTCCAAACAAGTTCCAAAGCAGTCTGCCTCGTGCCTCTCGTTTGCTTTAATAAGCTTACATATGCTGAATTCACTGTAAACTCGTCAGCCAGCCCATCCCCCCACACTTGGACATCTTCCACATTTCTCTTCGCAGAGATCCTGGCTATGCATTCCATAAGATTTCTTTCAATCTCAGTTTCCCACACAAATCTGTCCCTCCTCCACTCTAACCTCCACCTCCATTCCGTTCCCTCCCACACACCTACATCTTCCACCTTTTGTCCCTGATTATTCGACAGTGTGAACAACCTTTGGAACGTTGTTTTGAGAGTTGTTTCACCTACCCATACATCTTCCCAAAATCTAATCTTATCTCCCCTCCCTAATTTCCACCTTAACTCATTTTGGAACCACCCCTCTCCTCCCCCCTCCTTACAAACCTTAACTATGTCCCGCCACCACCATGATTGGTGTTTTACTGGTATATGAGGGCAATCCAATTCTGCACCATACTTCGACTGCAGTACCTCCTTCCATTTTCCGTTTTCTTGTGCAATGAACCTCCATCTCCACTTAGCTAAAAGGGAGAAATTGAATTTCTTAATGTCCTTAAGCCCCAATCCTCCCTCTTCCTTCGGTTTGCATAAGTCTCAGTAATTTAATTGCGTTTATTTTACATCATGTGTTTGTTCCAAAACTTTTGGGCCCTTTTTGCTTTCAGCCCACTTAAATTTCTTTTCACCATCAGTTTAAAAAAAATTCTTGATCCATTCGGTTAGCAAAACAATATTAATATTAATATTAATTGACTGAGTTGAATTCATTTTAAGTAGTTTTTCTTTGTGTTGGATAAAAAATATACTATAAGATTTGGTTCTCATTTGCTTTTGTGATGAAATCATGAGAATTCAGAATCACGTTTGATCAAAATATTTGCGAAATTAATTTCATCCAAAGGCCGAAGAAGCTGAAAGATAGAAACTCGATTATAATTACTGAAATGAGTGTGAGTTTGTTTTAAATTGAGGAAGTTCAGGGAAAGAAAATAATTGGGAAGGACATGGAGAGGGAGAGTGATATTTTCATGAACTATTTGATTTATGTGAATTATGTTATTGGTTAGATAGAGAAAGTTGTGTTGTGATGGATCACTGTTTTCATCTGCAAACATTGTTGTTTGTAGTTGACAAGAGAGCAAAAGAATAAACCCTGAGAATTTTGTATAACTTGATGCACTAGTTAACTTCACGAGCAAGGTTCCAAAGAATGGCTGTGACTGTGAATGTGCCCTCATTGACTGCATTTGCCTGCAATTTCTCACAATGTTAAGGATCGCAGAAATCATCACTGCAAGTGCTATGTGAAACCTTGCTCCTGACCTTGAATGAAGTTTGATATTTTATTTAATGTTTGGCAGGTGTTGTTGTGCCGGCCAGAGGTTCAGTCTGAACTTCTGCAGCAGGTGTTGCTGTTTATGTTGCAGAATAAGCAGGTGGGAATGGTGCGCGTTTGTGAGTTTTTAAGGCCGTTGTTGGATGTCTCAATCATAAAATTGTTAGTTTTGGAGTCATCCTCTTCCTCGTTTGCCATGCAACTGGTATCGTCTATGGTGACTTTCTGTTGCTCTTTTCCACATGACTCCATGCCTGTTTTTAAGCTGCTAATTGACTGCCTTAAGTATCTTCCGCATGAGGGATCCGAAGTAAGTGTAGTACGAGAATAAGCATTGGATATGTTGTGTTAAATTAGTTCTTTGTTCGTCTTGTTGCTGTTTTGTTTTCGGACCTTCCCAGGACTACAGGAAATTAATATTTATTGTAGAACATATGGTGGAGGCATATATAGTTGTACTGAAATCTTTGGCTGGAATGAAATCAGTATGTCCCTTGTAATTTAAACTTCTCATTTGCGTTCCTTGCTTTTATGATGATGTTTTCTACTTCAATTTAATTAATGCCTTGCCCTTGTATTTTTGTTGATCCCTGTTAGCAGCTGATAACTGAAGCTCAACTGTGTGCTGTTGAATTTCTGGAAACAGTTCTTTCTCTATCTACATGTCTTCAATGGCACCCTGGTGGTCATGAGCCCGTATGTGAACTCTTTATGCGCTTGTTAACTGTACAGAAAGATATTGGGTTAGCATGGTTACCTGGTTTGTCATCAACTATTGTATCATTATTCATAATCATTGTTCAATCAGAACTTGAACACGAACAAATTTCTATACTGAAACTCCTTCTCTTGATCCTGAAGTGGAAATATGATAGTGGTATGTTTTCTATAGCCGTCTTGATTTTGAGGTTTAAGCATGCATGCAAGTCCAATGCACTTTCATTTTCCATCAAGTTCTAAGTCAATCTCTAAAGTGTTCATATTTCATATTTTCATGGAAAAGATGTTTATGAATTTTCCAGGATACTGCTCTTGCATACCCTTTCTTTGTCTAGTTGCAAATAATAGACTTTAAGAAATATGTATATGTTTTTTCAGGATGGAGAATCTTCTTCCAGAACTTCCCTTCTGAAGTTGACTTTAACGGGATTGAATCAAAGTGAAATAATGTATGATAGACCAGCATCTTGGGTTTCCCATTTAAGAGGGTTCTGTCTGTCAATTGTTGACCAACGAAAATCTTCATTACCTCTCTCACATTCTCAGGAAGTGTTTCTGAATGGTATAACCTTTTAGCTTTTGTGAAATGGAGTTATAGTTGTGTTAAAGGATGCAAGAAATTAATGTTATTTCAATGTCTGCCTTGCAGAGATGCCCTTGTTACTCAGTTCTGTTCTCAATGTTTTATTGATACATCCATCAATGGGGCTGCTTCTGTCGATTCTTTGTCTTCCATTGCCATTATGGATCCCAAACTAGGAGTTCCTTTGTTGCTAACAATTACGTTTTACAGTAATATATTCAGAAGAAATGATGTCAATTGCCATGATATGCTGGTAATTTCTCCCTTTTGTAATGACACTTATTGCATGTCTTACCTTGTTCTTTTGTCTCCCATCATATGTACATTATTTTTCTTCCTCTCTTATTTTTTGGTTCTTTTTCCAGTTAAAAGTTTTTGAAATGCTGCCATCACTTGCTTCACACTCGGCAATGATTCCACTTGTTGTTCAAACTATCCTGCCAATGCTTAACAAAGATGCAAAAGTGTGCGTACACCAGCTAGATTGTATAAATGTGTATTTTGTTTGGTTCTTTTAAAAAAATATTATTGTTATTATTATATTATTCTTGCTCATTAGTATCCTGTTTTTGGAGAGATGATGTGTACCATTGAGGTCCCTTTTTTAGCATTGAGTATAACATAAAAATGTAATCAAAGTATGTGAATTCTGAGCTGCTTTTGTCTTTAGTTGGAAAATGGAACATAATGACATCCAAAAGCCAATTTTGTCTTTATAATTTCTGCTTTTCCTTTGTATTATTTTCAGGAGCCTTACTGGTTTTTGAATATTGTTTGCAAATGACATATCCCTTCTGTACTTGTGCCCGTAAATATAAGTACAAATCTAGTGCTCTGGATACGGTTGTATAGCCTAAATCATCATCATCTTCTTCTACTTCAAGTCACCATGGTGGAGGGTGTTTGGTTTTTAAGATAGAAAATTTGTTGTGGTGCTTAAATGTCATCCTGGCCTTGAAACTAAAATATGGTCATTTTGCATTTTTAAAAATATTAAATATACATGCAATTTAGTTTTAAATACTTTTCCTCAACATGCAGCTCATTACATTCTACGGCAACTAGATTGCTTTGTCGAACCTGGGAGACTAATGATCGAGCCTTTGGGAGTTTGCAAGTGAGCTTTTCACTCTACACTTTCCTGTATCTTCCCTTGCAACAAATATTATTTTAGGTGGACATGCATGCATAACTATTTTATGCTGAAGATGAGATGACTTGAAATTTTGTAATTGATAGAAGAAATGTAATTGTGAACTCAATAAAATTGTAACTGTTTGTGAATAGTTTTCTTAAGTAAATTTAAACACATTGAAGTGGTGCTAGTATTCCGTTCTGTAACTCTATTATTTATTAAGATGTGCTACATATGATTAATATTTCCATTGTTCTTAAGAGTAGAATTTACTGCTAGAAAATTTATTTGTTGATAAATAAAGTAAATAACTTATTTTCTAAGCGTTTTACTTGGCTTTGATGATTAAAATCTGAGATAACTACTGACATATCGATAAATGGTTAGTCCAAACTGTTTTTGAATTGGAAAGCTAGCTGCTAGAGTTAATGTATTTATTTATTCTTAAATTTGTTTGCATTTAAAATTGTTTGATATCTAGAAGTTAACATAGAAGTACCAAGAATAATAGTTGTTTTTTTTCAAAAGATGACGCCACACTTTTCTCATATTTTTGGAGAGGACATATTCACCCAAGCAAAGCTCAAACTTAGATCCACAATTCTTTGATGCTAAGTAAACAGTTCTTACACATAAAACCACAATTCTTTCTGTACTGTGATATATTCTTGTGAATCCATGAAAAGGACACATAAAAAGGTTTTCTATAAATTTATGTACAATCTGACAGTTTGGCATCTTGTTTCTCTCATTCTTTCTAACTTTTGCCCATGCAACATATGTCTTAGATTTTTACTGAGGATTGAAATTCCAATTTTGCTTGAGTATTTTACAGTCCCTGGCCATGTCTTCAAAATCTTACTACCGTAAATTTTCCCTATATATATATATATTTTACATTTGTCTCTATCTAGGGTGTCTTGCTCCCTAAAGGGTTCACCAATTTCACATCTGAGAGAGAAATCTGCATCAGCATGGCTGCTTCCATTCGAGATGTTTGCCATAGAAGTCCTGATAGGGGTGTTGATCTCATCTTGTCTGTTTCGGTATGCTCTGCCTATACTGTTTTCTTGATTTTCTTTTTGCAGTGCATCCTTTGATGAGAAATTACGGTTTAACAGTCTTGCATTGAGAACCAAGATCGTGTAATTAAAGCTCTAGGCTTGCAAAGCCTTGCCTTCCTGTGTGAAGCTGATGTGATTGGTAATTTTCTAAACATATTTGTGGAACAATACTATACCAAGGAATAGTAATTTATGCATTTACAATTGTTTGATACCAGATCATGTTCAATTTATTTGTTAAATAGCATTCTGATCTGATATGTTGACTTCTTTAGATTTTTACACTGCATGGGATGTCATTGCAAAGCATGTGCAAGGTTACAAAGATGATCCTATTCTTGCTCATAGGTAAGCATGTCTAAGATTCCTCTGCATACACTTATACGTTGTCGACATAGATTATAATAATGATGGTGGTGAATTATAGAAAATGAAAAATTAGAAGTTATATCCCAACTCATCAAGTGACATTGACAACTTCAGAATTTTTCATTCTTGAGGATCATGAATTTTCTTAAACAAAATATTGCTTTACGTATTTATCTTCTTCCAGTTAATAATATTTGATTCTGTGTAGTATTTAGATTGAGGTGTTCTTTCTCCATAAATTAATATATAATTTCCTAGTTTAAATTGTCTTTCTGTTGTCTCATTAAAAGATATTTCCTGTATTATGGCAGCCTTTGCCTTCTGCTAAGGTGGGGTGCAATGGATGCAGAAGCATATTCAGAAGCATCAAAGAGTGTGCTTCCAATTGTTTGGAATGTAGTTACCTCCAGTCAAGATAGACAGTGGGCAAAAGCAAGAATTTCAGCCCTGGAGTCACTTTCCCAATATGAAGTATATCCACTGATACAAATGTTGCTCTTCTGCATGAGTGGACTGTTATTTTATTGAATGAAAGAGTAATTTACACTTGTTCCTTTAATATTGTTTTGCTGTCACTTTCCTGGTATCCCAACTTGAAAATAGTATTCCAGATTTCAAGAAAATGATTTTAGAGTTGTTCTTTTCTGAAACAAGCCCCAACGTTCTCAAGGCTATGGAGGATTTTCATGTCAAGATAATAGCATATGAGCAGATGTAAATACTGCATCCTACAATTTACTTATATAGGATGGTGTAATCTTAGTATGATTGAATTTGTTATTTTTTATATCCATTTGCCTTAGAAATCGCGGAAGACTAGTCAAGGAAAAAAGAGTTACAGGAAGCAAGATTGAAAAATTGATGAATGTATTTCCACAGGTTATATTCTCTTCAGGTATGGTGGTATCAGCTTTCCATTGTGTTCTTTTCCCAAGAATTCTTGCAAGAAGAAATTCAGATCTGATGGTTGAAAAAATAAAATGAAATGCTTAAATCAAGTCTTTTGTTACCAATAGCTCTTATCAGACTCTGTCTGGTTTAATATAATGATTTTCTTGTGTTATTTGCATACGCCTTGATCTTAAGCAACTATTTACAGGAAAGATAAAGGAAACTAGAGAATTACCTGGTGCCGCTTTAATATGTTTTTCTTTCACTCCTAAAGATGTGAATGAACATCAAGCATCCAAAGTAAGATATTGACAGTTAAATATAATCGGATTAGATTTGAATGAACTTTTGATCTGATATTATAAGTATTCAGAGGTTAAGAGATGTACATACTGGGTATGAAATTGCTCTAGTGGAAGTAGCTGCTTCTCTTCAGCTCTCAAGAAATATCTTGCTTGCGCTGATGGCACTGCAGTCATGGAAAGGCTTTGTGCGACGTTGGATGAAGGCTTACACACTGTCATATGATGCTAAGGCACAATTGAGTGTCCTAGATAAAACTTCTAAAGCTGCTAGTGACATTTTGAAGGTCAAGATTGGTCTTTTGTCATTACAAACCATCTTTTTTTACCCATTTATCAGTTATTTGTATTGAATGCACAAGTTTGTCATGTCTGATTTAGGTTTTTTTACATGCTTTTTGTGCAGAGTATGATGGCTATAGCAGATGAGGCTATACCTAGAGCTGCTGAAAATATTGCACTGGCTATCGGAGCACTTTGTGTGGTGAGAAGGTTTTCTATGGTTATGCACTCATTTAAAATCTTTAAAGATTCTGCTTAATTATCCTCTGTGCCACATGTTGGCATCTTAACATATACACTGTTTTCAAGATTATTGAACATGTAGTGAGTCAGCTCTCTAATAATCTAGTTAGTAATGTATCTTGTGTAATTAGCATAATAACATTTGCTTTCAACTAACTTTGGCCTTTCTATTGTCAGGTTTTGCCTCCTTCTGTTCACACAGTTAAATCTGCTGCTTCAAAGTTTCTTTTGGAATGGTTGCTCCAACATGAACATGAACACCGCCAATGGTCTGCTGCAATTTCTCTAGGATTAATCTCTAGTTGCCTTCATGTAACAGATCATAAACAGAGATATCATAACATCACCGGACTTCTTGAGGTATTCTTGTTCTCTATTTTTTAATTAAAATTAAGTGCCGATGAAAGTAAGTTTGAATATTAAAGAAGCTATAACATTTTCTATGAATTTTTCTTGACATTTTAGATTACTCACAAGTGTTTGTGGAAATTTTCATAAGTTCACCTTTTTTGCTTAGATTTTATGAATCAAAAGTTTTTTGGAGGTTCTAATAAGAGGTTGTAACACACTTAGGTTCCCAATTTCCATTGTAGTAGAATAGTTGAGAAGTAAGAATGCTAATACACACATGAAGGCTAAAGTCAGAGTTTTAAATGGATTATTCTGTCAATTTTTATTATTTTTTTTCAATTTGGTTCACTCTTGAGAGAAACTTGTTGATAAGATTTTCTGGCATTGCATTTAAGTGATTGTATGAACTTCCAGGTTCTTTTTGATAGCAGAAGTTCCCTTGTAAAAGGAGCATGTGGTGTTGGATTGGGTTTTTCTTGCCAAGATCTTCTTACCAGGGTTGAAACTTCTGTTACCTCTACTGTGATGAAAGAAACAGAGAAGATTCCAGAATCTGAATTGCTAGGAAGAATTATTACTGCCTTAGCTAGAATGATACAACAGAGAACTCAATGTTCTTCTGATGTTTTACACAGTCTATGTTCTTGCTTTCCACTGGGTTCATATGACATAAATGGTAAAGCATATGAACAGATATCTGACAACACTGAAGACTTGGAAGAAGATATCTGGGGTGTTGCTGGACTTGTTCTTGGTCTAGCTAACTCCATTAGTGCAATATACAGAGCTGGAGAGTTGGAGACAGTTATTAAGATAAAGAACTTGGTAATATCATGGCTTCCATATGTGCATTCAGTAGTTGAAATAAAAACTTTCCTAGGGAAAGAATCTGAAATTGTTTTAGCACTAGGATCCTGTATTGCACTTCCCACTATAGTAGCTTTTTGCCAGAGAATGGAATTGATGGATGATGCTGAGTTGGACCACATTGTGATTGCCTTTAAAGAGTTGATTTCCAAGTTAATTTCTGTGAAAAAGTCTGGCATTTTGCACCATAGTATGCTGATGGCATCATGTGCTGGAGCAGGGACTGTACTTTCTTGTATATTGAAGGAAGGTGTTTACTCTTTTGAGGCTGAACACGTTAAATGTTTACTGGAACTGTTCAGGAAATGTTACGTGAATCCTTTCTCTTCTCTTGTTCATCTTGGTGGCATGCTAGGAGTTGTTAATGCTATTGGAGCAGGTGCAGAAATTTTGGTCAATATGAATTCTCCAAAGTACACTAGGCAATCTGATTATCAGAAGGTAATTTACCTTTTTGATAAAAATTGATACCAGCTATCTCATCGTATTAGTTATTTTTTTCTTGCTTCATATTTAAATATCTTACTATTTAAAAAACAGGAGTCTTCCTCTGTAATGGGCCCTCTCCTATCAAGTTCTGATTTTGAACCATACTTGACATCATTGGTGCAAGAGTTGTTTCTTGTGGCACAGAATTCTGATACTCAGCAGCTACAACAGTTTGCTTCCTGGGTGCTTGCCTTCCTTCGACATCATTTATGGTCCAGGGAACTTTTGGGGGTTGATAGTGATAGCAGTGTAGCTGAAACTAGTTCAAAATCTGTTTCCCATAGTTTTTCTGAGGACAGTGTTGTTTTGAAGCTTTGTTTGTGGCTTATGGATTTCAAATACACTGAGGTAAATGTTTTATTTTGTATAAATTTTTATATATATTTATTCATTTGCTTGCTTGCATTGGACTACTTTCCTTCCCATCTGTAACTCTTTTTTTTCTGTTTATTCTCCTTTCTTTGTCCGATAGAAGGTGTGATCCTTTGCATTTAATGTCTAAGTTGATGCTTAATTTTTCTTTTCAGAATTATCTAAACAGATTTTCTTATCACGTTTGGGAGTTGAAAATCAAACTAACTACAAAAGTAGCTTAAAATCCATAAATCATTTAGTCATGATTATATATAAATTTGAAGTGTCCACTGGAAGCTAGTTGTTGGGATTTGAACTTAAGTGTTTTTTTAGAAGTCTTATGAATGAATATAATATTACACTTTTTCGTGTACCCTTTTTAATTACTGGCTTAAACAATAAAATCATCTTGGTTTTTTGTTGATCTTGGTTATTCGATGATATTCATCATTGCATTATTTCTTACATGTTTTGTGCCATTGCGTAAACTGAATTCAACACAGTAACTACTTCTGCTTCTGCTATTTAATTATTTTTTTCTTTGATGTGTATATGATAAACTTCCGTTGTACATCTATATTTTCTATTACAATAGATTTATGATATGTTTTTTTGTTAGTACTTCTCATTTTTCTCTTATTTTGTCATCCAAATTCAGCCCGGAACTGTTGACACAGTCATTGCTGTATTAAGGTGTCTTTCTAGAGCTCCCAGGTTGCCAAGCTTGGATTGGGGCTCAATTATTAGGCGTTGTATGAGGTATGAGGTCAAAGTTGTTGAATTGCTACCCAAAGACTCTACTTGCAAGAATGGAACTCTTCGGGAGGAATCCATCATGTTTGCAATGGCTCATGCAAATCAATTTGATTCGCTTCTAACTTTTCTTGATGAGCTATCTGACTTTTCCAGATTGAGAACACTTGAAATAAATCTGCAGTCATGTCTGCTAAACCATCTGGCAGACCTTGTAAAAGTGTTTTCAAACTCCAGGCTTGAGAAACTATTTGGTGATGTGAGCAATCACTTATTGTCTTTTACTTCATATATAGAGTCGGGCACTTACCACAAAAGCTTGTTATGTATTTCATGCTGGAAAGGTCTCTATGAATGCCTGGACGAGGTTTCTGTGGATACATCTAGTCACATATCTCATATTGAGAGGTGCATGGAGGTTCTATTTACTTTATTGCCGGCAGTTCAATCTTCTGTAAGTGTAGTGTCAGGGGATGTTAGTTCTGCAGAGGAATGGTCTGAGACTGTTAGATGCTTAGGGAAGGCTCCAGAAAGTTGGCTACTGGATTTCTTGAAGGTATTGTGTGCATACATGATATATTGTACAATATCTCTTCATCCAACTTTCTCCATCAAGAAAAATATTGAGTTCTGTCACACAAAAATAGTAGTAATCTTTTACAATATGTGATAATTTCTATTGTTTGTTGCCTGTATTATGTTATGAGATGTTTTGTTGTTTACCTTAAGCTAATTCTTCTTCTTGTTGATTCAAACTAATTGAGGTCTAGCTTATTATTAGGTTCAAATTGTCACTTTAAACCTGTGATCTATGCTGACAGTTGCAATCCACAGGTTTCACATGAGGAGTTTGTTCAGAGTGCTGGAAAATCTATTGAAATCCAGAAAAAGGTTTGTGCTAAGATTAAGCTTGTGAAGACTGGTTCCCTTTCAGTGACTGAACTTGGAAAGATGAAATCCTACATTTTGAACTCCCAATCACAAGGTTAGTTTTCTGCTTTGGTACTCAATGTTTCTTTATTTTTTGGCAAAGGAAAGCTCATATCAGTTTGGGCTGAAATAAATTGATGGTTCACATGTCAAATGTCAATACTATTGGTCTAATTTTTGCAGGACTCTGGGATATACTCTTTGAAGTTGTGGCAGCTTTGTACCGTGCAGAGGGAAGTATTAAAAAACAGTGGCTTATTGATGCTGTTGAAATTAGCTGCGTATCCAGTTTTCCTTCCACGGTACTTATTATCACAACTTATTTGTAGTAACTTTCAGGCATATCATGGAAAAATTCAAAAACTAAATTCAACAAGAATTGGTGTGCTATTATAAGGGTTGCATATTCTTTATTTGAAAAGATTAATGCATTAATTTTCAGACATTCTGAAATCATAGCTGTGTTGTACTCCTTGATAACCAAGTTGAATTTGTTTTGGAGCTTACTTTGTGCAGGCACTGCAGTTTCTTGGTCTGTTATCTGCTTCATGCTGCAAGTATATGCCCTTTATGATCGTGGACCAACAAATGGTAGTGAATGATCTACCAGTCACCCTTGTGTCTCTTCTAGCAGACCAAAACTGGAATGTTGTTGCTGAGACTGTCACGTCGCACCTCTTTTCATCGACAGAACGCATATACAACTGGGCTGCGCAAATAGCAGACGGTTCCTATATTCCTGGTTCGCAACCCATCGATGAAAGTGAGAATCAAATGGCTGTTTTTCTGCTCAAAGTGATGCATCATACATGTGTATTACTTAAAAATTACTTGCCATTGGATAAGCAACTCCGGCTCTCCAGCATGGTTATTGCTCGAGATGGAAACTATAGTCCCCAAAATACAAGATTATAACACTGAAATTGTTGCATACTCAAAACAACACCCTCACCATCACCATGCTACACGCAGCACGATGTTCTTGGGAATTGAGCTTTGGCATTCATGGAATGTGGACAATACTGAGTTATTTCTTCCATTCCTGATTCGGTTCGGAATTCAATTGAGAGAGGACACAGTGTTGAACAGAAGCCAATCGTGTGGAATGTCTCTGACTAAGCATGGAGCTGTTGTACATACACATTTCAATGCACTAAAATTCGGCAGAAACATAATTATACAACCCTTATGTACTATAGTTCTAACCTTGGGGTTGTTCGCCCAAATATGTAATGCATTTCAATAAGATTACACAAGAAAAATTATTGTGTTCCAAAACCTTGATTCCAAAGTTGAGTGAATGCTTCCATTGGAATGCCTAGTTTTTCTGTGACTTGATACAAATCCACGTAATGGTTGGAATCCTGAAAAAGTGTTCAGAAGTTGTTTTTATGAAAAAGTTAATTTAACTTTTTATACATTATATATGTGAATTTTTTAAAATGTAGAAAAGTGTTGGCTGTCTATTAAGTGCTGAAATTCCATACATCATAAAGTAGAAATTGAGGGATTGTATATTGTTATTAGGCAAGGAATTTTCTTACAACCAGTTCAAAGTGTTTTGTTTCTCGATAAATTTGTTTACAACTACTGTGTTGTTCTTCACATACTTGCTTGGTCTGGAGTGTTGTTGAGAATGTTCTCTAAGGCATGAAGTTATAAATAGAACCATAACATATTTTTTTTATACTCTAACAAATCACCCGCAAGAAATCTCCTTAGTTAGTTGCCTTGACCTTAGTAAGTTTTAATATTAAAGAAACTAGCATTTCTAATAAATTTCTCGACATTTTAGATGAAATGTAAGTGTTACTAAAACTTTTCATTGATTCACCCTTTTCCCCTTGATTTTTATGAATCAAAAGTTTTTTTTGGAGGTTGCAACACACTTAGTTCCAATTTGGTTCACTCTTGAGAGGAACTTGTTGATAAAATTTTCTTGCATTTTATGTCACTGGTTGTGTGAACTTCGAGGTTCTTTTGTATGGCAGAACTTCCCTTGTAAAAGGAGCATGTGGTGTTGGATTGGGTTTTTCTTGCCAAGATCTGTTATAGACAGAGAACTGTTATAGACAGTTTATGTTCATGCTAAAAAAAAAGAAATAATAAAATGTCCAATTCACTAACGCATGTATCAGAACACAAATTTTCTCTTCATCACAGAAGCAGGTTTCAACAACAGTAACAAGGATTCCTTGACATCTTCATCATCATTCCTCTTACGAGCATTTCTTACCCTAATTCTCCTCCGAACACTCCTGATTCCCTGACTCCAGACGAACTTTTTCAGCTTCATATCATTAAATGTGCAGCCATGGAGGCGCTTGTGGAGGTTAATGGTTTGAAACTCTCTTACCGATTACTCACTTACCTTAGGGTTTGGGAAGGGTTTCGGCAGCGTCCAACATTGTTCTTTCTTTCTCAACATGATTCGTCGACCTTCAATTTATCTTCCCACACTGTTTCAATCATTCTCCAACTAACTTTCACCGATAAAACCCTTCTTTTTTCTTCTTCTACTCTCGTCACTCTTCATGATTCTCACTCCAAAGGCACTTTGAGTCCCTTTTACAATCTTCTGCCTCCCACCCAGAACCCCAACAACGTCGTAAACCTCATCTCCTCCATCCTCAAACACAAAAGTTCCCACCTTTCCCTTCTCCAAAGTAATGAAATCAAAGGGATTCTCCCCCAGTTGGGTCCCCATGAAATTTCAAGGGTCTTGCTCAGATGCCAGTCTGATCACTCTTCAGCCCTCACTTTCTTCAATTGGGTTAAAAATGATTTGAATATCACGCCAACTGTGCAAAACTACTGTGTAATTCTTCATGTACTTGCTTGGTCTAGAGTGTTCTCCCAGGCCATGGAGTTATTGGCCGAATTGATACAAATGGTTGTGGTTGAGGGTGTTTGTGCTTCTTCAAATGAGGGCATTTATGAGAATCTTGTGCGCTGTACTGAGGACTGTAATTGGAACCCTGTGATATTTGATATGCTCGTCAAGGCTTATGTGAAGGTGGGAATGGTTGAGAAGGGTTTGGAAACTTTTAGGAGGAACATTGAGACTTGTCTTATCCCCAATGTGATGGCTTGCAATTGTTTGCTGAGTGGGTTGTCTAGGTTTACATTACTCAATGTTGGGAAGTGTATGAAGAGATGGGAAGACTTGGAGTACATAGGAATGCTTATACTTTCAATATTATGACTCATGTTTTATGTAAAGATGGAGATACAGATAAGGTGACAGGGTTCTTGGAGAAGATGGAGGAGGAAGGATTTGAACCTGATTTGGTTACATATAACACACTTGTTAACAGTTATTGTAAGAAGAGGAGATTGGAGGATGCTTTTTATCTATACAAGATCATGTATGTCAGAGGTGTGATGCCTAATTTGATCACATATACAACCTTGATGAATGGTCTTTGCAAAGAAGGGAAGGTCAAGGAGGCTCATCAGCTTTTTCATCAGATGGTTCACAGAGGTATAGCTCCAGATATTGTGTCTTATAATACTCTTGTGTGTGGCTATTGCAGACATGGTGAGATGAAAATGTGTAGATCAATATTGTATGAAATGATAGGAAATAGGATTTTTCCTGACAGCATCACTTGTCGGGTTATAGTTGATGGATATGCCAGGGATGGAAAACTTCTTTCAGCCTTGAATACTGTTGAGGAGCTTAAGAGATTTAGAATTAAGATTCCTGAAGAAGTATATGATTATCTTGTAGTTGCACTGTGTAAGGAAGGTAAGCCATTTGCTGCTAGAAGTTTTCTGCATAGGATATCTGAGGATGGTTATACACCTCAAATGAACACATACAATAAACTGGTTGAGTCTCTATGTGAATTCAATAATGTGGAAGAAGCATTAATTTTGAAATCTGATATGGAAAATAAGAGCATGAAAGTGAATGCTGCTGCCTATAGAGCTGTTATAATCTGTTTGTGTAGAGTAAAGAGGACTGTGGAAGCTGAAGTTTTGTTGGAGGAAATTATTGGTTCAGATATGTTACCTGATGTAGAAATAAGCAGGGCATTAATAAAAGGGTATTGTGAGGAAAATAAGGTTGATAAAGCTGTGTCCTTGTTGAAACTCTTTGCCAAGGAGTTTCAAGTTTATGATACTGAAAGTTACAATGCAGTTGTTAAAGTGTTTTGTGATGTTGGTAATGTGACAGAGTTGATGGAGGTTGAGGATAAGCTGCTGAAAGTGGGGTATGTTCCTAACAAGTTAACATGCAGGCATGTGATCCATGGATTGCAGAAAGCTATGGAGCTAGATGATGAGATTTTGAACCATAGTTTGTCTTAGGACAATTTTGAAACATAATTTGAGTTCTTTCCATCTATGTAAATTATCATGTTTGAGCTTCATTTTTGTAAGTCTGTTCATATTAATTTTACTCACTTATATTATAAAAATGGTTCTTTATCACATAAGAGTTTGAAATCATAGCAAATGGAAATTTCAATTTACAATTCTTGTATATGCAAGGGATTACCTCTAGCTTTGAAAACAATTAGATGTCTTTTACACAAAAAAGACATTCATTTCCATTAAAAGAAGTTTTATGGAGTTCAATCAAGACTGAGTTTTCAGAAAAAATAGTAACAGAAATAGCTTGAATATTGTTCAGAATATGAGTGTTAAGCTGCCAAACCCTCATGAAGTTCTTTGGTGACAACCAAACTGCTATGCATAATGAACCTAAACTGAGACAATTTCAGTAATATTTTTAAAACAGGGTCTAAAGTGTAAGGCCATGCATCCATCCAATTTAGTGTTCACCCACACAACCTTGTAATGGTCCAATTTTAGTTTCCTTAATATTCTGATCTTGAGACTCAAATTCATATTTTCAACTTTTTCCTGCTGAGACTGATCTCATAGTTTTCTGTTTGTATTCAAGAGTACTAAGATTCAATATCTTGAAAAAAGAGAAGCAAATAAATGTAACACTACTGCCCATTAGAAAAACAACTTTATACTCAATTGGTTCAGTAGTGTGAGTTATTGAAAACCTTCTGCTACTTGTGTTCAATTCCTACCATTAGAAAGAAAATCACATTTAGCCCTCAGTAAGATAAAACACAACTTGAGATATTTTATAAATTATTTGATTCATACACTGCTAGTTAGTTCATTTAATGCATGAGTTCAACTAAATAATATAAATACCTGGGATTAGAAATATCTTAATTTTAATTACTAATTT